>NW_006781351.1:2432896-2450030 GCF_000442215.2 Lipotes vexillifer | reverse complement strand
CTGCTGATTTTTATGTGGCTGGTTTTGCACTTGCCTGTGGTGCAAGAGCCTTTTAACATGTTTCTGGACTTCTCGCAAGGGAAATTGAATTGGTGTCTCCAGCAGGGAAGAAGGGTCTAGGGCTTCTTATTCTGCAATCTTGCTGAAGTCACCAAACATAAATTCTTAGTAATTTTTAAAGTACACTCTATACGAGCAAATAGCACTTTACCATTTCATTTGACTTTTTAACTATAAAAATAATTGACCCATATAGAAAACTGGTTCCTTTATGGCGTTCAGCTTATTGAATCAATGTTGTTTCTTTTTAGGTATAAAGCATTTTCTTTTTCCTGTTGGCTTACATATGCTGGAAAGAAACTGTGCCAAGTGAGAAACTGCAGAAATATTCCAGTCAAAAAATTGTTTTTTTTCTTGGTCAGCTGGAATGAAACGTAAGTTTAATCTTTATTCTGGCAGGATCATTTGTCTAATAAAGATCAGGGGTTTTTTCCCTCTTTTCTTAAGTGAAGGGTATGATTTTTTTAAAATATTTTCAGTTGATTTGATTCAGTGATGTGATAAATATGCTAGGTATAATAGATAACTGATTTCAATTCAGCAGATTAAAGGTCCATTTAAAAATCTAGATAAGTGTCCAATCTATGTGTGTTGAACTGCTCAAAGAGGGAAATTGGGAAAGGGAGAATTATTAATCATTCACAGACTGTGGATAAAAGGAATACCCTCTACTTGGGGTTAGAGGGAGATAGATTCCAGATATAACAAAGAAGAAAGAAATCACCTAATAACATAGTAATCTCCATTTTTCCCCAAAAGCCAGTTATAAATTTGTTTAAACAGTCAAGTTTTTGAACAGTAATTATCTATGCGTTGTGTAAACTGTCACCTAACTTGGGGTAAGCAACTCCTACTTCATAATTTTATAGAGATTTATTAAATGAAGAAGACAGAGTACCTTCTTGACACTATCCATGCCTTCCTCCTCTTCTCTGCCTCCCACCTGAAGCCTTTGCTTTACTCAGAATCTCACGGGGCTCCTAGGCTCCATCTGTGGCTTTTATATGGTTACTATTGCTTTTCCTTGCTATTCCCATGACACTGCTCTGCTGTCCTTTCTCTGGGGTCTCCACTGATCTGCTGAGAGCCAATTTTCTTCCCACCACAAGCAGAAGAAAACTCCCCAGCCTACTATCCATCAGCCATTTCAGAAGGTCAGGTTTTCTTAGGAGATAATTTGACTCCCAATATTGTACTGTCCTATTGATACATATGAGCCAAAATTTCTGGGACTCTGAAGATGGTGTTAGAATAGTACCATCTCTCCCACTCTTAGTGTTACCACAATCAATAGAGACGGAGTCCTGAGGCATAACATGTGTTCCTCAATTCTTACATACTCCAAAGCAAATCCTCCTTCTTCTAGGACTGTGACAACCTTTATCTCTTCTTGAAAACCTGACCTTCAATTACAAAATCCCCTTCCATTGCACAGAATCATTTCTGCTTGTAAAATTCTTTAGTGGCTCCCCAATTCCTGTAAGGTAAAATACAAGTAATTTAGCATAGCACACAAGGCCCTCTGTGGTTTGGTCCCTGCCTGTCTCTGCACTTTCTCATCTGGAGTTAGCCCTACTGTCTGCCCATGCACCCAGCCACTCTCTGCGTCTGATCTACTTACCGTATGAACTGAGAAAACACGCCTCTGCTAGGGGTCATCCATCTGTCAGGAGAACAGTGTCTTCACTGCCTACTTTGGGAACTCCGAATTATCTTCCAGAACACTCCTCCACCTTCTCTATAAACCCTTTCCTCTATCATTCTTTAAAAATTGGCCACCTTTTCTTTTTTCGTTTGGTCTGAACCTCAAAGTACTGTCTTATGGTCTCTTACTGAATGTGTTTGTTTACATTTCTGTTTGCTTCTGCTAAAGGATACAAAGATTTTTATTTTCAAATTTTAAAATTTTATCCCTAGCAGCTAAAGCAGCACCAGACAGTGTAAGAGTCCAGGAAGTGTAGCTTGGCAAGTAAATGAATTTTGTGTAATAAGTGATTCCTCAAAAATGCATTAACCAGCTCAATTACTAGAATTATTCTTCTGACTTAATTAAAACTTATTCCTGGTTGTTTCAAAAAGTCAGATTCATTTTCAACTGACAGATATGTGCTATTATTTAAACAATTCAAGGGAAAAATCTACTAATTCTAAAGTCAAAGAAAAAAAATCTCAAAATAAATTGAAAATCATTAGTGTTGTTGGAATAACTTCATTGGTATACTTTTCTTCTCTTCCTTCAAGAGTGCATGAGTGTTTCTCTTCCATCCTCCCTATCCCACCCCTCTAGGTGGTCACAAAGCACCGAGCTGATCTCCAAGAGGGAGGAGATATGGGGACATATGTATATGTATAGCTGATTCACTTTGTTATAAAGCAGAAACTAACACACCATTTTAAAGCAATTATACTCCAATAAAGATGTTAAAAAAATAAAAATAAAATAAAATATAAGTAAAAACTTTTTTAAATAAATTAAAAAAAGAAAGTGCATGATTATCTTTCCTGTGAGAGTTTCTTTGATTCCCTCAAGAGTTAGTTACTTTAACCCAGAGTTCTTTTCATTTTATTTCCATTAAAAATATTTATTTACCATGTTTCTAGGTGCTTGGCCTGTAGCATTCTTTATATATTTTATTAACAAGTACCCATTACTCTACAGATGATCATACATTTTATTACTAGACTGTAAACTTAAGGACAGAAACTTCGTTTAACAATAATATGTTACATAGATTTTGACCGCTATTGTATTCCAGTCATCAGAGTATACCCCCCAAATATATTATCTCATATAAACTTAATAACAAAAATCCAGAACAGATACTGTCATCTCCATTTTACAGATCAGAATATTAATGTTTATGAAGCTTAATTAACTTGCCCAGGTCCCACAACCAGTAAGTGACAGAACTAGTGCTCAGACCCACTCTGACTCCAAAGCTGAGATTTTTACTGTGATTTTCATACTGTTTCTTACAACATATAAAATCTTGGGCTGAGTATTTATATTCTACAAATAGTTCTCACATCTTAAATTAAAAAAAACCAAAACTCTACTTCATTTTTTCAACAGCAGCCATGACATTTTTTCCCTCTACTTTGCAGCACAACCCTTCCGAGGAGTCTGTATTCACGTTCTTCCATTTTTTTCCTCTGCTCTCATGCATTCTCCAATCAGACTTTCATCATCTCTGCTCCACTGAAATTGACCATTAGAGTCACTCATGACCTGCAAAGCTAAATCTGATGTTTGTTTCTCAGTCTTCATCTTACCTGATCTGGTAGGAGCTGGCTCCCACATTTTTTAAGCTTTTCTCCTCCCTTGCTGGGCATTCCTTCTCCATATTCTTTTCTTCTCCCAGACTGATCATAGTCTTAACCCTAAAGCCTCTTCTGTTGTATCTATCTTTACTCCTTAGTTTTCTCTTATAGTCACATAGCTTTAAATGCCATCTATATGCCAACAACTCCCAAATTTATTTCGCCAACACAGGCGGCAGTCACAAACTTCACACATACTCACTCAACATGTCTTAAACTAAACTCTTGATCTTACACTCCAAACTTGTTCCACCCATAGATGGCCACTCTGGATGATCATTTCCAGTATCAGTTGTTCAGGTCAGATCCTTAGCGTGAATTTCCTTCTCTCAGAACACGATGTCCAGGAATCCTCCTGTCTCTCTCCTCAAAATATTTCCAGAACATTACTTCTCATCACTTTCACTGGTCTAGGCCACCGTCATATCTACCCTGTATTCCTACGGTAGCCTTGAAATAGTCACCCTACTTCTCTTGCACCTTTAGAATCCTTCTCACACAGCAGTTAAAGTAACCTCTTTTAAAATGTAAGTCAGGCCACATCATTCTTCTGTTTTATAATCCTACAATGGCTCCCTTTTTCACTCAGATAAAAGTCAAAGTCCTTACAATGGTCTGTTATTTTATATTAGTGTTAATAAGGGAGTTCTATACAATGTGGCTTTTTAAATCTTCCATTTTCACTATCAAAAACTTATTCTGATTTTAGAAAAGCTGTCTCATGTAGAAGAAAAGAATGTTTAAGAAAAATTTTAGTGTTTACTCATTTTTAAACAGCAGAGTAAGGCAAACATATGGTTAAAACTTGAGGTCTGTGCCAACAACTTGGATATAAAGAAGCAATCTGACTTCACTTATTGAATTGTCTCTTAAAGTATTTTTCTTCCTTTTTTTGTGTAAAAGTTCATTCCTTTGATTTTTCAACAGCCATGTAGAAGTTAATAAAAAAAGATTTCTCAGTGACTTTGAGATTATTCTGGCTTCAAAAATCCATATCTATTCAAGAAATGAATAAATAACTATTTGTAAAGCATATATTCTTACCCTAGAAGAATTTATTAATAAAAATGACAGAATGGAGATTGGAAGTATCGAATTTTTTGTCATTCTTGATATGAAAAGTTCACTAATAAATGAAGTTATACATGAAGAAGCCAGACTCAATGGGAAAAAGAACTTTCCAGATTATGTGAGAAATAAAGTGAAATTATAGCTTCCATCCTACCACAGCAATATGAGAACTGAATAGAAAGTCAATTACAGGTAAAAGAGAATATTCAAGAAATTACTGTGCATTCCACAGAATCAGCATTTTATGTTGTTTCAGAGCTTCTTTTAAGCTGAGAAATATGTTCACATTACATTGAATGAATATTATGACCATGAAGGAATATGAAAGAAAAGAGACTTTTAGTTTTAGATGTCTAAATGTGTAATAATTTAATTTTCAATAGTCTGAATTTCGCTAATCTTGAAAAATAATTTTTTTTACTCTAGTCATTATTTCCCTTCCTTACTTTTAACTAGAATTATATTTTATCTGTCTACAATGGCTAATATAAATTTTTACCTTGTTGATAGAATACTGAATATAAGGCTGATATACAACCTGCCATTTGCCACATACTGTGTTATGTAATATTCGTTCCATTTATGCATAAGAAAAACAAGGCTTAGAAAGGTTAATCATCACTCAAAGAAGAATATCTGTTCAGTCATGGGGCCAATATTTGAATACACATATATGCAAATCCAAACCTCTGATTCATCTTCTCCACTCATAGCTTACATATTGACATCTCTGAGTTATTATTAACTCAATGACATCATGCCCTAAACCGCACATATATCCCCTACCCCATGCTCCTCCTCTGTGTTTTCTATCTGTTAAAGGTAGTCCACTACAACATAATCTGGAAGCCTGGAATTCATCTTAATTCTTCATTGTCCTATTCCACTAATATGCTGTTAGTCAAATATTAGTTATCCATTCAAACTCTAAAATAGCCCTTCTGTCTTTCCTTTTGTTAGACGTCTTACTACCACCTGGGTCTGGACCTCTCCATCTCAGAGAACAGCATGTTGAGGGGAGAGATGTGTACTTCCTCAAAATCAGTTATGATCACTGGGCCGAATTAACTCCTCATTCCTAAGGCTGAATGCTGCCTAGCCACACACAGAAGGAGGTCACCAAAGTCTTATTTTATACCCTGAGTAAGGACTGCTCCCCATATCCAGATTAGACAGCCAACTTCTTGTGTGAGAAGACACTCGATACTACATGAGGCCTCACCTGGGCCAACCTCAGTAAGCACTTTCCAATTGGATAATAGACTTTGGTCACAATCAGTCCTCTAATAATCACCCACTGCTAAAACAAGTTGACTTCAAAGTTCAACTGGGAATTACAAGGCCAGTGGATTCTGTTCATACTCCTCACACCTAACGGCATCAGATATCATCCAATACAAATTGCCCATTTGCTCTTCCAGTCACTTTCCTTTTACTTCTTCCCATTCCTTGGTGAATCAGTTCCCATTCATCTTCCCCTACATGCTAACGTCTGTTCCAATTTTCCCATTTCTTCATAGCATTCTCATCTATTAAACATATTCCCCCCATCTCAACTTTTTGAAAAATGTCTTCTTGTCTCATAAATAGATCTCTCCTAAGCCTCATACTTCTCTTGAGGCTCTTGTATCCTTCTTCCTGTCCATGATTAAGGACCTCAGATCACACTCTCAACTTTCTGTCAAAAGCCCTTTCTTCTTAGATACTTCTACCACCCAGGTGTACCCCCCCAATCTTACAGTATCATTTATAACCTTCTAGGCAGTCTCATATATATTGGTGGATTCAATGCCCAAATTCAAGTTTTTTTCCACTATTAACAATATTGTGTTTATCCTTAGCCACTTTTTTTGTCCATATCTACAATCCATCCAGGGTCTGAGTTTGATTCACCTTGACATATCCAGGAATTGTATTGTCTATTAACATCTCAGCAATCAGCCCCCAAATTCCTGGAATCTCATTATCACCCAGAATAGTCCACATTTAAAATTATAAACAACTCTCTATGCTTTTAGCTCTCTCATTTAAACATTTCCTTTTGCCATTAGGAAAAATCTCAGATCACTTTGCCTAGCATACAGAGTTCTTAAACATCCTGGCAACCGCCTGTCTTTATAATTGCATCCTCCATAACTTTCCAGATCACCGTGACTACATTCTGTGTTCTAGCCACAATGAGCTGCTCACCACTCCTCATCTACATGCATATATGCCCTTGTCTATGCACTTTTCTTTTCTTGGAATATTCTTTTCCAAATCTCCATCTGATTGTAACCAACTTACTCTTTAAGACCCATTATGAGTTATTTCCTGCCCTCCCCCCATTCCCTAAGACAATGTTAATCATTCTTTTATTATGCTCAAGTTATTGTAATTTTGAAAAATAAACTTATATATCAAAATTATAGCAATCCCCATAGAGTAATCAATCTCATTACTTTATGTTCTTCTGCTATATTTCTACTTTTACAAGATACAACACAAAATTTAAGAGGATGCCTCGATTCAAATAGTTAAAATATTTTTGTCACATAACATATTACAAGGAAATATTTATGAAAACATGGTTGCAAATGGGTAGATAACGTACTTCTTTCTTTTATTTTAAGAATCAATTTTCCTCTTGAAATAAAGTCACTTCCAAGGGAATCCATGCTCACTATAAAACTGTTTGGGATTACCTGTGCAACGAACAATGCAGATTTATTGGCCTGGACTTGTCTTCCACTGTTTCCAAAACAGTAAGTATATCACTTGTGATATTTAATAAAACTTCCATCTCAATAAAAACCTCCTTGGAACTGGATAGTGAGCCGTATTTGGCATAATGAGAAAATCAAGGAGACATTTTATTCTAAAATTGAGGTAGCTCAATATGAATCATGACTATTGAAAGTGGGACTGTAAAGCAGAATGTAGAAGTGGCTTTAGAAACAGGCCTCATGCTCAGCTTGTCAACTGGGTCATGAAAAGGTATTGGCATGACCAATCTCAATTTCTTTTCCTTATGTGACCAGCCAGTTTCTCTGGAATTACTAATTCAAAATGATTTAGATCAGTACTGTCATTTAGAAACAATATAAGTCATGAAATTCTGGCTGAAGTAAAATTATTCACTGTAATTAGTTTACTGACCTTTTATTGCCAAGAAGAAATATATGTCAACTTTAAAAGGATATTTTTCAGAAAAGTAAGCCAAATAGGAGTTCTGATATTCTATTAGAACTAATTGCCATTGAAAAATTAACTATTGATTTAACCATAAGGATTTGGAATTATTAATGCTTAGAATATTTGATAAAGTCAATTACATGATTTTTCAGTGTTATTAAGGAAAAAATATTTTAAATAAAACAGCTTAGTTACTTTTCCATGGCAAGACTTACTTTAGAATCAAATTGTAAAATACATGACTTTCAAGAAATAGAACCTATATTGTTATTTTAATATTATAAAGGATGTTTCTGCCTCTGCTCTTTTAGAAAGATTTGGTAATATAAAAATGTTAGGAAAATTCATCAGCTTTTAGTTCCCACATTTAGTCAATATAAATAAATTATAATCAAAGCAACTGTGATACATTTTTAAAATCATTTTTATTAGGTTAATTATGACATGCTGTGTGTGTGTTGCTTTTGTTAGTTTTCATGTTATAGACAATTTCCACATGTATGAGGACAGGGAATGTATTTTCTTTGTAATTTCTATCATCTAACATGGTACCTCTTATAAATAGGCAGTCAGTACAGGTTTGTTTATTAAATTGAATTGGAAAAATATCAATCTCTGTAGGAGATTTAGAATGAAATAAAATTTCAAAAGTCTATAAGAAACAGTTCAGCCCTAAAAGGAATACCAACTGCTGTTAGCAGATATTTCAAAAATCTGATTTGTGGGCTAAGAACTTTCATTACTTTCTCACTAGGAGCAGCTATGCAGGTGCCCTTCCATCTCATGAGTGAGTTTCTTTAGAGTTTCAACTGCAGTATTTGTAAGATCTAGCATGTTTGTAGAATATATTTCCAGTTATTCACTGAAAAAGAATTTAATCCATTTTATGCCTGCTCATCATCTAACATACTACTTTTCACATAACAGTAATCAAAAAATGTTAAACATATAAAAAGTTTAGAATATTTTTATCTTTCAAGCTACTCTTCAAAGCTTTTTCCTACATGGTTGTGTTAGTAAAACACTGCCTCCATGTTGTTTTGTCATCTGTCACTTAACCTCTGGTAAACATTTTATATGTGAGTGATCATGGACAATGGGCATCTTTAAGAAATACCATCTGGGACTGATACTAAATGGTTTTCCTAAGAGAAAGTGGCAAAATTGTGGATGATGAGACATCACAGAAACACAGCTTACTTCAAAGAAAGCTTCAATAAGGATTTGTAAATGTATTTCCAAAAGACTATTTCTTATGAAAATCAGAAAATCTGCCTCTCTCCTGGGCTACCCAACTGAAAGAAATCCAGATCTTTTTAAGACATCAGAAATCCATCATGTGGGCCGTGTGGGGAGATGTAATAACTCCCACTGTGCTCATTGCTTTGAGTTACAGAGATTCTAACCCAATTTATTTGATGGAGATATTTCCAGATCACAGCAAATAAGTCACTTAATTTCATTTTCTTTCACGGAGTGACCCCTGCCCATAAACATTTGGTGTTGAATTTATCATTTATTACAACTTGAATTTCTCATACCCAGCCATGTGGAGCTGTAATGAGCATTTATGTCTCTATTTTTTCCAAGATACACACAACCTGAAAATATGCAAAATTAAAGGTTTCTTATCTCTTTGTTGTTTTGAGAAGTGGGTTTCAGAAGAACCAATGAAGATTAAACTCAGATGTTTAGGTTATAACTGCATCGAGAGTGTGTAGAAATAAAAATAAACTTCAACATTTTCAAGCACACAAATTCACCTTCAACCCTATTAAAAAATACGTTTCAAAAACAAAGGTAATGGGCTTCCCTGGTGGCGCAGTGGTTGAGAGTCTGCCTGCCGATGCAGGGGAGACAGGTTCGTGCCCCGGTCCGGGAAGATCCCACATGCCGCAGGGCGGCTGGGCCCGTGAGCCATGGCCGCTGAGCCTGCGCGTCCGGAGCCTGTGCTCCGCAATGTCAGAGGCCACAACAGTGAGAGGCCCACGTACCACAAAAAAAAAAAAGTAAAATTTTGCCCACTAAAGTTTTATAATCGTCTCCTTTGCAGACAGGACTTATACCATATCTATATTCACAGTGCCTCCACACTGCAGTAAGAAAGTGTTATTCTCACGTCAATAATTTCTGTGACCTACCTTCCCTACTTAAATTCAAAACAAATAGTATGGTGGTTACTTAGCATTTCTAAATTGTGGTAAACTCCTTCAGTGCAGAGATTCTCAACCTTTATTGAACAATAGAATCTCCTGGGGAGATTTAAAAATAAACCCATGTTTTCCCAAAGATTCTAATTTAACTGGTCTGTGGAGGGGCCCAGGCATCGGTATTTTCAGAGCTCCTGAGATGCGTTAAAGCCCAGGAAAATCAGAATCTTTTGCGGAGTTTCAAAAGAGGCCTAAATAAATCTTAATCTTAATAAAATTTTATTCCTTAGACTGTTGTCTGAGTAGCCAACCCTGATCCCACTATAAATGATCATTTCAGGTATATCCTTAAAATCAAATAATAGAAGCAAGTTGTGGATGAAAATTCCTTATCATTCTTCCATCCTGTACAAGAAAGACCCTCAGAGCTCAACTAATTCAAATATCTCATTTATATGTGAAGATCTTTATGATGAAGGAAGGTTAAAGGGGCTGGCTAGAGGTCATTGGGCTACTTAGGAATAGAACAAGAACCAGAATGAAGGGCTGACTTCTCTCCTCTCCACATGTGTTACTACATCAAGCTACCTCCCTTCCTGCCCTTATGTGCCATGCTCTGCTCCATGAATGCACTGTGAAAACCTCACTGCCTGTCTCAGCCTTGCCTGGGCTCTGCTCTTGGGCATGAAACCTGTTAGACCTATGAGAGTCAGAGTCCCAAAGAGTTTTACAGTATGAGATCTTCTGGAAGTGCTGGTTCCAGAATGCCAAGCCATGGATGTATAGAATCCTATAGCTAAAAATGACAATAATTAATGTATTCAAACCACTTTTTTATTGTCTGAGGAAACAGGGACCCAGAGAGGGTAAACCAGCCCATCTGTTCTCCTGGTGCCACAGATTTTGGTTTGGGTTTTCTAGGCATAGGAATTGGTACAATATTGAAATTAAAAGGATCCTTAAGAATAGAAATGCTATATTTATCAGCGTGGTCCTTTTCTAATGACATCTTATTCAAAATCTCCACGTATAAGATCAACGAACAGTCTATATACATGTTAGATGGGGGGGAGCAGGGTGGCATTTGATATTCTGCAGTCAAATCTATTTGCCATCTCCTCAAGACCTTTCTAAAGTCTACTCCCCCAACCACGAAGCCATATGAAAACAAATATAAAACTCTTGAAAACCACTGATTTTGTGCAAGAAGCTCAAAGAACTTAAGGTAATTAAGGCTAGTTAATGAAGACAGGGTACAGTTGTCCTGATATAACGTCTGGTGTGCTTTCCGCTACCTGAAACTGTTTCTGGCATGTTTTGCTTTTGCCATGTTTTTGTTTGTTTGCTTAATTTTAACTGACTTAATAAACCTTTTCACAGCATTGTAAGCACAGGAAGCTCAGCTCAGTGCTCTGTGATGACCTAGATGGGTGGGATGGGGGACAGGGTGGTGGGAGGGAGGTCCAAGAGAGAGGGGATATAGGTATACATATAGCTGATTCACTTCATTGTACAGTAGAAATTAAGACAACATTGTAAAGCAATTATACTCCAATAAAAAAAAAAAACTACTGGTGAACCCCACCAACTTGGGTATTAATAGTTTCCATTTTCATCCTCTTTGCTGTTGAGACCATCATCACTCTTAGATGCATCCTTTTAACATCTTAATTCCACTAATCATCTTCATTATCCTCGTGTTTTCTATTCACAGAAGTCTATGGAAATTTAGTCCCCATCATGCTTACAATATTGAAAAAGATGTTTAGATATAGTCCCTTATCAGAATATAAATTAGCTAATATCCAACACACAAAGAACCCAAAGAATGGTGCCAAACATCCTTTCCCCCAAATTGCCTTAAAGTATGTATTATATCAACCTCAGTTGGACAGCTAGAAGTTCATTCTCTCTATGCCCTATTGCTTGATACATCCTTTCATACACATACTTGAATCAAGAGTTCTGACTTCACTCTTCCCTGTATGCCTCAGGGTTAAAGCCAGGGTTACTGTTGATCCAGACTCCATCAAAGGAGAAAAATGAGTCCCTTCACTTTTGTAGGGATCAGCTTAGGTCATTCAGATTTTCAGAGTGAAATATGGCCAAGACGTATAAATATAGTAAGGCCATAAATATAACTCATTACACAACTTAAATGTGAAGAAAAATGCACTTAATATATCACACTTTTCATCAGGAGCTCCTACCCTGTAACTAATGAGAAGAAAAAAACTTTCCATCAATTATAAAAAAGTAGTCAATTCAATAATTTAAATAGTCCTTTTAGAATTATGCAGTCTCCCTCCTTCGGATAAAATGCTCAGTCACTCAGATAGCTTCCCGACACCTTCTCTTTCTAAGAGGATATCTGGATACAAAGGATCAGAAAAGAAACATTATTTGAACTAGTTACTTATGATATCCAAATCAAAGGCATTTTTAAGCTGGTGGTTATTTATTATATCTTGTGTAGCTTGTGATTGGTGCTCTCCCAGCTTCACCAGGGCTTACTGACACTCCCTGGGTGACTTGGGCTCTCGCAGGCACCATAGACCCATATGGGACATCCAGCTGACCTCAACTCAGATGGTTCAATCAGATGCCCTTATTACAGAGGCCCTTTGTCCCCACCATGTGACCCCTTTTATGAAAACACCCTCACACAGATATCTTTAGCTGTGCCTAGACTCCATCTCTTCTGTACAGAAACCAAAGAAGACCCAATAAAGCTAAACACAGGGGTTCCTTTTGCCTGTATGTCACATGGCCCGAAGTTTAAGGTCACTCCAACAGGTTGGTACAAGAGCAGTTAAATAGGTGACTTTCTTCCAGGATCTGAAACTTGAGGTACAGAATGGAGTCCCCTCTGCCCTCATCATTAGGCTATGCTCACTTACCTAACACTCCTCCCCATGGGTCTTCCTATAGGCAGAAGAGGGGGAAATTGGGATACCTCTATCTACTATACTCACTCTGTCCCTCTTTCTCTGTCTTCTGCTTCCCACAATCTCAAATTGCCAGAAAGTCGTGGCTTTTTCTTTTGCCACATTCCCCTTCCAATACACCACATCCTCCCTCCTCACTCCTGTTGATTCTACTGTGGATAGGAATATTTTCTGTAAATACTGTGGGACATTAACATCTGAGCCCTCCAAACTTAGTGTTAGACCTTCTTTTCGCATTCTGGCTGAAACTAGGCCAAAACTTTTCCCAAGAGGATGGATGCTTCAGACCATTTAGGGCAAGGTTATATACTCTGAAAAGTAAAAGAGAAAATCACAGTCATAATTTTCTAATCTTTACCTTATTGAGTTAACTTTTAGCTTGCTAATACTGGTCCCTGCTATTGTTATACCAAAAAGCAAAACAAAACAAAAATAACTTTCTCCAGATGAGGAGGGAATAGAACAAAGGGAAAAAAAATGACTCAAAATTCATTCTGCTAAAAGAATATTCTTGGGTTGTATAAAGATATCTGCCGAGTAATGTTTAAAATTATAAATGTTTAAAATATATCCCTTGGGTAGATACTTTTTAACAATATCTTTAGATATGAAAAATAAAGAAGCCAAGCCTCAGGAAGCCTCAGGATTTAAAAACTTCATTTGTTGGATTTTTTTCCTTCATATTTTGCATATTTGTCCATTAAATGGCAAGGTAGAATTCTAATGTTATTTTCAAAGAGGCTTACTTTACTTTAAAGTTCTTTATAAACTTAATTTTATTGACTTTAAGTTCTACAGTTTTAATTTGGTATGTTTATCAGACTGTTCTTACTGATCATGGAACATTTTACCAATAATCTTATTCATATATACAAGCCAGGTGTAGCTTGTTTTGTAATTCCTATAAGCCTCTGTGGATCTGGATGTTACTGAAGCTGTTAGAAGTATCCATGAATTCTTCCTGTCTAAAGTCTTTCCTGTATTCACTCTCATTTACTATGGTAATTTACAGCATAGTTTTAAATATTCAAAATATGAATAATCTTTCTATTTATGCTTAAAGAATCATTTCCTCTATGAAGTCCCACAACTATTTTGATTCTATAAGTTTAGAGCTCATATCTTTAAAGATGCCCAAGGAATTTAGTCACCCTGGAGCAAAAAAAATGTGCTTAAGAAAAAAAAAATGTCATGAAGAACCTAGGAGTAAGACAGGAATAAAGACACAGACCTACTAGAGAATGGACTTGAGGGTATGGGGAGGGGGAAGGATAAGCTGTGACAAAGCGAGAGAGAGGCATGGACATATATACACTACCAAACGTAAGGTAGATAGCTAGTGGGAAGCAGCCGCATAGCACAGGGAGATCAGCTGGGTGCTTTGTGACCGCCTGGAGGGGTGGGATAGGGAGGGTAGGAGGGAGGGAGATGCAAGAGGGAAGAGATATGGGAACATATGTATATGTATAACTGATTCACTTTGTTATAAAGCAGAAACTAACACACCATTGTAAAGCAATTATACTCCAATAAAGATGTAAAAAAAAAAAAAAAGTTAACATCTTTATTGATTTAAGGGAGTCATAACTCCAAGATTATAAATTTGAGATTCTTAGTCCCATCTTGTAGTCAACATTGTTGGAAATTAAGAGTAAATGCTACCTGTTAGAAACCATTGTGGAAACAATTTTCTTAGGTGGAAAATAAATGTAGGTGTCTATGGACATAGCCATGCATACAGTATATTAGAAATGAACCACTAATCAGTACCTAGGCTTGAGGAATATTGTATTTATCTTCTAGCTACTGAATGAAGCTACTGTAATAGCTGATTATGTTTATACTCCAAAAGAACTTTATAGATAATAATAGCTTCCCTTTTGAAGTGACTTCTGCCTGTCCATATGTGTTGTCTTTTGCAGCAAATCAATTCTCAGGTCTATGTTATTCAGCACAACATTACAGAGTGAGCCTCCCAAAGAACTGATAGCTCCAGGAGTGTGGGATATAAGTCAGCCATCCCCAGTGACCCTGCAGGTAAGTGTCAGGCTATGAGATTAAAGTACACACAGCAAGTATTGGTTGATAAGTAGCTTGTTGTCGATTACAGAAACAATTTTCTTCCAGGATCACACATTTTTTTTTTTTTTTTTTTTTTTCTTGCGTTATGCGGGCCTCTCACTGTCGTGTCCTCTCCCATTTGCGGAGCACAGGCTCCGGACGCGCAGGCCCAGCGGCCATGGCTCACGGGCCCAGCCGCTCCGCGGCATGTGGGATCCTCCCAAAACGGGGCACGAACCCGCGTCTCCTACATCGGCAGGCGGACTCTCAAGCACTGCGCCACCAGGGAAGCCCAGGATCACACATTTTAATAGTCTTCTCTTTCTCCAGCCTTCTGGGATTTGTAAAATCTCTATTGCTTTTATTTTGCATTCAGTATTCTCAAAGCACTTTTCTCTCAGCTTACATAATAGCAATTTCAAGCCATTCTCTATCAAACACAATCATGAAGGAGAGGGATGGAGTGTTGCCACGAATCTACTCATTATATGTATTCATTTTTCTTTCCTTTGTCTAAAAACAGTCATTAGTATATATTATTAACTTGGTACCTTATTCACACCTGCCTCTTCCTTGTGTCATGTTTCCTTAAAATTTCTTTTGTTGTGTGTTTCCTAAATGACTAGCAATTAGCTGGATAGTGGGGGAGAAACTGCAAACAAAAATCCTTTCTTTTTCCTTAAAGGGTCTCTACTTTCTGCTATTTGTAATCATGAATGAAAGGAGGTTAATGATTCCAGGCTTTGGTCCTTTCTACTCAGAGGATTTTTTTCTCACTTCCCTCATTTTTTCATGATTATCAGTGATCAGATTCATCAGATACCTGAAGCATGGACGCTCCCATACATGGCAATGCAGGGAATATGGACTTTCCATCTCCATCGGGAAAACTGGGCAGCATTCTGTAGAACAGGATTTTTCAACCTCAGTACTATTGACATTTTGGACAGCATAAGTCTTTGTTGTGGGGACTGTCCTGTGCATTGTAGGATATTTGGCAGCATCTTTGACTTTTACCCACTAGGTGCCAGTAGCACTTCCCCAGTTCTGACAGTCAAAAATGCCTCGAAATATTGTTAGATGATCTCTAGGGGTAAATTTGCCTTCAGTGAGGATCACTACACTAGAGGGAACTAGTGAAGTCTGGAGGTTTGTAAAATTGCCAGGTTTGGGTTGAGGGGTGTGAGGGACAAAGTTTAGCAAAATGGACAGCAAGATGTTAAAAACGGTAAAGAAAAATAACACTAATAAAAATGTGGCTTTCACTCTGAAGGATGGAGGATGTCCCCCCCACCGCGCCCCGCCCAGACAGTAGCCAAAGATCCACTTCGAATCCATGGACATGATGATAAAAAAGAGTGGTTGGGGCTTCCCTGGTGGCACAGTGGTTGGGAGTCCGCCTGCCGATGCAGGGGACGTGGGTTCGTGCCCCGGTCCGGGAAGATCCCACATGCCACGAAGCGGCTGGGCCTGCGGGCCATGGCCGCTGAGCCTGCGCGTCCGGAGCCTGTGCTCCGCAACGGGAGAGGCCACAACAGTGAGAGGCCCGCGTACTGCAAAAACAAAAAAAACAAAAAAACAAAAAACAACAAAACAAAAAAGAGTGGTTGTTCAGGGTGGATCTCGGCACAACATCCTAACACTCAGCATTGATGGCTTACTGATTAGCAGATGTTTCCTCGTAACAGGACAGCTACTTTCTTTGAGAGGATGAGTGCATTTCTTATCAGACTATTTCTTGCCAGATCGAAACCACCTGAGCTTAACCAAAATCTTCCAAGTCTGACCATTGCCAGAGCTTTGTGGATATAAATTTATGAGTATCTGGGCCTTTAGCAGCAGCGGTGGGGTGGAGGATGTAAGGGGGACTATCAGATGAGACTCGCCTTGATTCTTCTCAGATGAAGGGAACAGCTGTTTTAGGAACACAGATCTTGGAAGTGGAATCTGAAGTGAAGTTTCAAGCATTCGACAGCAGCATAGATTTCAAAGCGGAGACCTGGAGCCATGACACAATTTATCTTACAAAAAAAGGAGAAAGGGCATGGAAATAATTCAACAGTATGCAAAAACGTTAAATTATCTGCTTTTACAAAATAATTTCAAATGGTATAGACATAGAGGGAAACGTCTCAGATGTTTTTAATTGATGATGAAATATACAAAATAAAATAGGAGTTACTAAGGTATTAAAGTTAAAAACCTTAATAACCAGCACCACTCTAATTACACACACCTAAATTTAGAGCAGAATTTTCAACCTGAAGATTATGAGATGGTAAGGAAATTAGAAGCAAGTTCTGCCACCAGTGTTGTTAAGGAGTCAGGGTGGGTCGGTCTCAAGGGAAA
>NW_006781351.1:2428685-2432878 GCF_000442215.2 Lipotes vexillifer | reverse complement strand
GGAAAGAGGTCAGGCTGAGAGTTAGGAAATCCGGAGTCTAGTCTTAGCTCTTTAACAGTAAACTTTATGACTGTGAACAAGTCATTTAACCTTCTATTTTCACCTGCGTGCAATGAAAGAATTGTACAGTACTATGCCTGTCCAACTTCTTTCAGGTCTGTACTTTGCTGACTGTCTATATTAGATGGACAATTACTGCCACACTATTGCCACCACAGTATGATAAGGGATATATGTTACAGAACTTGATTCCTTCAAGTCAGTCTTGTTTTTTTCATGCTGTGCTGCTGACTGGAAGCAGTGGATGGAGTGAAGTAGATCTGAGTTCAGACATGGAGACAAATGGTTATATGATTCCATCAACCTGTATCTCCCTCAACTTCCTCCCTCTCTCTGTATACAATCTAGTAGAATGACTCATAATTTAAGCCCTAAGAGCAGAGCTGTTTTAGTTAATGTTGCTCTTGTTTTGTTTTATGTTTCTCTACTTACTCATCTTCTCATTCATGTCTAAATTCACTATATTTTGGTTTATTTGTCCTCACCACACTGAACTATTGTCAGGCAACCCACTAATTTCTAGTTGCCAAATCCAGTGCTTGTTCTCATTCCTCTTCATACTAGCACTCTCTCTGCAATTTTTGGCACTGTCTCTTCCCCATTACAGAACACTCTTCCCCTCTGTTGCTGGCCTAGGTTTCTCTTCACACTCTCTCTGGTTATTCTTTCTCTGTCTTCTTTCCGGACTCCTCTTCTTCTGCTAGTCCCCACTGTTGCCAGTTCTCAAGGATTCCATCTGCTGCCCATTGCTATTCTCAGTAGATATATTCTCCCTGAGAGAATTTCTTTAAAGCTTTATTGAGATATACTTCACATACCATGCAGTCCTCCCATTTAAAGTGTGCAATTCAGTGTTTTCTAGTATTTTCACAGATATGTGCAACTAATCTCACCAACGTCAACTTTAGAGCATTTTCATTTTTATAAAGAAATCTCATAACTTTTAGCTATCACTTCCTAGTCCCAACTCTAAGCAACTACTAAGGCACTTTCTGTCTCTGTAGATTCACCTATTCTGCCCACTGCATATAAATGGAATCATACAATGTGTGTTCTTTTGTGGCTAGATTCTTTTACTTAGCATAATGTTTCAAAATTCGTCCACTTTGTAGCATATATCAGTACTTATTTCTTTTTTATTGTTGAATAGTATTACATTATATAGCTATACCACACTTTATCCACTTATTAGTTGATATGCATTTAGATTGTTTCCACCTTTTGGCTATTAAGAATAGTGCTGCTATGAACATTCATATACAAATTTGTGTGTGAACATATGTTTTCATTTATCTTGGGTGTATACCCAGCAGTGGAATTACTGGGTCTCATTCATTCCTAAGGTTTAATTTACAGTATCTTGCAGGTTCACTTCTAAGTCTGTATCTTTAGTTCAGACTCCTTTACACCACAAGCTTCAGACAAATATAAGCACGTGCCTGCCTAGCTTCTCACCTGGATATTCTGTAGACAGCTTCAAAGATAACACATCCCAAACTGAGCTCACCATCCTCTCAAAATGCTTTCACTCCCTGAATTATTTATGTCTGTTCATGCCCCCAGATACACTGAGCTGTTTCACTTGTCTCCTCCTTCTTTCTCACTACTCATATTCAGTCCACACTGTATTTTGCCAACCTATCTCCATGTGTTCCTCATGTCTGTCCTCACAATTCCCCACCTCATCTGCCCTAGTTCAACAGTTCCCTCCTAGGTTACAACGGTTTAGATGTTTTTTTTCTTGGCTTTAGTTTTGTTATTCTCTAATCCAAAATCCACAAGTGTGATCCTTCTAAAATGTAAACCTGAACTTGCCACTCTCCCATTTATACTCTTCAATAACTCAGCGCTACCTAGAGAATTAAGGATGAGCAATACAACGTAGCCTCCTCCACTGTTTCCCTTGCCACTCCTTGACTGACAATGTTGCTCCAGCAACATTGAAAGAGTTATAGTTTCTGACATGCATTGTCCTGCTTTTACCTTATGTGCATTTATGAATACTATTCCCTGCCTGCAATGTATCTACCATCTTCCCTTCACCATCTACTGCCCATCTCTCAGGCTTAGTGTCTAATTGTTATGGAACCTTTTAGGATCCATGGACCCTTCTTTAGGCATCTCTCCCTTAACCACCTCCTCTCTTTCCACTCCAAGCAGGGTTAAGTGCCCTTCCTCTATATTCACATAATAGCCAATAAGATCTTTATCAACACGTTTACATTATATATCTTTCTCAAGAACTTCTTTCCCATTGACTTCTTGATTTTTGAGGACATTGACAGTGTTTTATCCCCAGAATCTAGCATAGCACCAGGAATACAGTATTTATAAATTACCGATATGTGTCCATACCTCTGATCACTACAATAATCAAACCTACAGATATTTCTAAACTTAGCACTTTTGGTTCACTTGTTGGAATTCTGATAGATACCACTATGTTGTTTTTCTTCTTGTGTGAGCAGTCCTTCTCTTTAAACCATAGTTCTTACCTCCTCATTCATGCAAAGTATTTTCCTTTACCTAACATTTCATTACCTGCTTATCCTTAATTATCAGCAATGTCATGGGGAGGCAACAGTCTTATTATTGGTACCTGGTCCTTAGACCACAGTACATTTTGTGCCCTAATGTAGCATAGGTTCTTTTCTCTTCACTCCTGAACCACTATATGGGTCCCTCTTTTACAGCTCCTTCCTTGAGACTCACAGCAATTGCCATCTAGTTAGTAGGCATCCTTCCCTCCCTTGAACTGCATAGAACTTATGGTCCAATATTTGTGTGCCTTATAATATCCAAAGTACATCTACAGTCAGGCTGCATTTCTTTGAACACACTGAAAGAATCATGGGGGTCTGAGAAAGCCCATGGACACCTTAGTGGCATGGTTGTAGATCATGGACACTAGGGACATTCACAGCAGTTCCTTCAAGGAATTCCAAGACATGAAGTCATAGTAGAAACCATGGTAGCCAAGTGTAAGTGGAAAAGGATGAGGGAGGAAGTAAAGTAAGATGGATAAGTGGAACACAAGAAGCTAATATTCAGATGTTTAAGGAGGTATGAATTAGAAGTTTGGATGACTGGGTCTGAGTATTTGCCTGTACCCCAGAAAAAAGAGCCTCAAAATTGTTTTTGCTTGAAAACAGGAGTATATCTTCAACACTTGACAAATAGGTGTCATGGCACATGCAGTGCGCACATTAAAAGAATGCTCCTGGAGCATTCCATTAAAAAAAAGACTGAGGACAAGGCCAGACAGTGGCTCATGACCACAGAAGGAGAAGAGTCACATGTTTGCCATTAATAACTTGAAACACAGCTTTGGGGTGCTATATACATATTGTACCCTATTTTAATTGTTAATGTTTACCTTTCTCCTCCTCCATAATGCATAGTACTCAAAAGAATTCTAGGGCAGCAGTCGGCAAACTGTCAGGGCAGGAGGAGCCATGAGCCCAAGCTGCACGCAGCGGCCGCACGGCAAAACAGAAAGCCAGCTGAACAGAGTGCACAGAGTGGCACTGGCAGCCATGACACAGGCAACCCAGGCAACCGGGCAGCCCAAACAGCCTCACAGGAAGCCTTCGTGACTCCAGCTGCTCCGCGGACTGCAAGCTGTGGCGGCACAGCCCCGCTACAGCAGTCACAGTCTCTGTGGGGCTAGCAGAAGCCATTTTGCTTTTTTACTTAACACCTTATTTCTACTCTAGTGGCTTGGACAACAAGCTGTGTGACTGACAGGGTCTTGGTGCTCCGGCTAGGTGTCAAGCCTGTGCCTCTAGGTGTGAGAGCCAAGTTCAGGACACTGGTCCACGAGAGACCTCTGCACTCCACTTAATATCAAACAGCAAAACCTCTCCCGGAGATCTCCATCTCTATGCTAAGACCCAGCTCCAATCAACGAACAGCAAGCTACAGTGCTGGACACCCCATGCCAAACAACTAGCAAGACAGGAGCACAACCCCATCCAGTAGCAGAGAGGCTGTCTAAAATCATAATAAGGTCACAGACACCCCAAAACACACCACTGTATGTGGTCCTGCCCACCAGAAAGACAAGATCCAGCCTTATCCGCCAGAACACAAGCACCACTCCCCTCCAACAGAAACCTACACAACCTGCTGAA
>NW_006781351.1:2423387-2428675 GCF_000442215.2 Lipotes vexillifer | reverse complement strand
TGCTGAACTAATCTTAGCCACTGAGGGCAGACACAAAAAACAATGGGAACTATGAACCTGCAGGCTGCGAAAAGGAGACCCCAAACACATTAAGTTAAGCAAAATGAGAAGACAGAAAAAAACACAGCAGATGAAGGAACAAGGTAAAAACCCAGCAGACCAAACAAATGAAGAGGAAATAGGCGGTCTACCTGAAAAAGATTTAACAGTAATAATAGTAAAGATGATCCAAAATCTTGGAAATAGAATGGAGAAAATGCAAGAAACGTTTTACAAGGACCTAGAAGAACTAAAGAGCAAACAAACGATGATGAACAATGCATTAAATGAAACTAAAACTTCTCTAGAAGGGATCAATAGCAGAATAACTGAGGCAGAAGAACGGATAAGTGACCTGGACGATAAAATAGTGGAAATAACTACTGCAGAGCAGGATAAAGAAAAAAGAATGAAAATAATTGAGGACAGTCTCAGAAACTCTGGGACAACATTAAATGCACCAACATTCCAATTATAGGAGTCCCAGAAGAAGAAAAGAAAAAGAAAGGGACTGAGAAAATATTTGAAGAAATTATAGTTGAGAACTTCCCTAATATGGGAAAGGAAATAGTCAAGTCCAGGAAGACCAGAGAGTCCCATACAGGATAAATCCAAGTAGAAACACACCAAGACACATATTAATCAAACTATCAAAAATTAAATACAAGGAAAAAATATTAAAAGCAGCAAGGGAAAAACAACATATAACATACAAGGGAATCCCCATAAAGTTAACAGCTGATGTTTCACCAGAAACTCTGCAAGCCAGAAGGGAGTGGCAGGACGTATTTAAAGTGATGAAAGGGAAAATCCTACAACCAAGATAACTCTACCCAGCACGGATCTCATTCAGATTTGACAGAAAAATTAAAACCTTTACAGACAAGCAAAAGGTAAGATAATTCAGCACCACCAAACCAGCTTTACAACAAATGCTAAAGGAACTTCTCTAGGCAGGAAACACAAGAGAAGGAAAAGGCCTACAATAACAAACCCAAAACAATTAAGAAAATGGTAATAGGAACATATATATTGATAACTACCTTAAATGTAAATGGATTAAATGCTCCAACTAAAAGACATAGACTGGCTGAATGGATACAAAAACAAGACCTCAGTATATGCTATCTACAAGAGACCCACTTCAGACCTAGGGAGACATACAGACTGAAAGTGAGGGGATGAAAAAAGATATTTTATGCAAATGGAAATCAAAAGAAAGCTGGAGTAGCAATTCTCATATCAGACAAAATAGAATTTAAAATAAAGACTATTACAAGAGACAAAGAAGGAGATTGTATAATGATCAAGGGATCAATCCAAGAAGAAGATATAACAATTATAAATATTTATACACCCAACATAGGAGCACATCAATACATAAGGCAAATGCTAACAGCCATAAAAGGGGAAATCAACAGTAACACAATTATAGTAGGAGACTTTAACACCCCACTTTTACCAATGGACAGATCATCCAAAATGAACATAAATAAGGAAACACAAGCTTTAGGTGATACATTAAACAAGATGGACTTAATTGATATTTATAGGACATTTCATGCAAAAACAACAGGATACACTTTCTTCTCAAGTGCTCATGGAGCATTCTCCAGGATAGTTCATATCTTGGGTCACAAATCAAGCCTTGGTAAATTTAAGAAAATTGAAATCATATCAAATATCTTTTCCGACCACAGTTTTTCTCACAGCTATGAGACTAGATATCAATTACATTAAAAAAAATCTGTAAAAAATACAAACACATGGAGGCTAAACAATACACTACTAAATAACCAAGAGATCACTGAATAAATCAAAGAGGAAATAAAAAAATACCTAGAAAAAAAATGACAATGAAAACACGACCCAAAACCTATGGGATGCAGCAAAAGCAGTTCTAAGAGGGAAGTTTATAACAATACAATCCTACCGCAAGAAACAAGAAACATCTCAGATAAACCGCCTAACCTTACACCTAAATCAATCAGAGAGAGAAGAACAAAAAAAAACCCAAAGTTAGTAGAAGGAGAGAAATCATAAAGATCAGATCAGAAATAAATGATAAAGAAATGAAGGAAACAATAGCAAAGATCAATAAAACTAAAGCTGGTTCTTTTAAGAAGATAAAATTACAAATAGCTCAATTTCGTTTCTTTTTATGGCTGAGTAATATTCCATTGTATATATGTGCCACATCTTCTTTATCCATTCATCCGACGACGGGCACTTAGGTTGTTTCCATCTCCGGGCTATTGTAAATAGAGCTGCAATGAACATTTTGGTACATGACTCTTTCTGAATTCTGGTTTCCTCAGGGTATATACCTAGTAGTGGGATTGCTGGGTCATATGGTAGTTCTATTTGTAGTTTTTTAAGGAACCTCCATACTGTTCTCCATAGTGGCTGAACCAATTCACATTCCCATGAGCACTGCAAGAGTGTTCCCTTTTCTCCACACCCTCTCCAGCATTTATTGTTTCTAGATTTTTTGATGATGGCCATTCTGACTGGTGTGAGATGATATCTCATTGTAGTTTTGATTTGCATTTCTCTAATGATTAATGATGTTGAGCATTCTTTCATGTGTTTGTTGGCAGTCTGTATATCTTCTTTGGAGAAATGTCTATTTAGGTCTTCTGCCCATTTTTGGATTGGGTTGTTTATTTTTTTGTTATTGAGCTGCATGAGCTGCCTGTAAATTTTAGAGATTAACAAAAAAAAAAAAAAAAAAAAAAAAAAAAAAAATATATATATATATATATATATATATATATATATATATATATATATAAAGAACTGGCACAATGCATTCACTCAATAAATGACACTTATTTTTAAAAAAAAAAAGAAGATAAAATTGATAAACCATTAGCCAGACTCATCAAGAAAAAAAGGGAGAAGACTCAAATCAACAGAATTAGAAGTGAAAAAGAGACATAACAACTGACACTGCAGAAGTACAAAGGATCATGAGAGATTACTGCAAGCAACTATATGCCAATAAAATGGACAACCTGGAAGAAATGGACAAATTCTTCGAGATACACAATCTTCCGAGACTGAACCAGGAAGAAATAGAAAATATGAACAGACCAATCACAAGTACTGAGATTGAGACTGTGATTAATAATCTTCCAACAAACAAAAGCACAAGCCCAGATGGCTTCACAGGCGAATTCTATCAAACGTTAGGGAAGAGCAACACCTATCCTTTCAAACTCTTGCAAGATATAGCAGAGGGGGGAACACTCCCAAACTCATTCTATGCGACCACCATCACCCTGATACCAAAACAAGACAAAGATGTCACAAAGAAAACTACAGGCCAATAGCACTGAAGAACATAGATGCAAAAATCCTCAACAAAATACTAGCAAAGAGTCCAACAGCACATTAAAAGGACCATACACCATGATGAAGTGAGGTTCATCCCAGGAATGCAAGGATTCTTCAATATATGCAAATCAATCAATGTGATACACCATATTGACAAACTGAAGGAGAAAAACCATATGATCATCTCAGTAGATGCAGAAAATGCTTTTGACACAATTCAATACCCATTTATGACAAAAACCTTCCAGAAAGTCAGCATAGAGGGAATTACCTCAACATAATAAAGGCCATATATGACAAACCCACAGCCAACATCATTCTCAGTGGTAAGAAACTGAAACTATTTCCTCTAAGATCAGGAACAAGACAAGGTTGTCCACTCTCACCACTATTATTCAACATACTTTTGGAAGTTTTAGCCACAGCAATCAGAGAAGAAAAAGAAGTAAAAGGAATCCAAATCAGAAAAAAGAAGTAAAACTCTCACTGTTTGCAGATGACATGATACTATACATAGAGAATCCTAAAGATGCCACCAGAAAACTACTAGAGCTAATCACTGAATTTGGTGAAGTAGCAGGATACAAAATTAATGCACAGAAATCTCTCTCATTCCTATACACTAATGATGAAAAATGTGAAAGAGAAATTAAGAAAACACTCCCATTTACCATTGCAACAAAAAGAATAAAATACCTAGGTATAAATCTACCTAAGGAGACAAAAGACCTGTATGCAGAAAACTATAAGACACTGATGAAAGAAATTAAAGATGATACAAGCAGATGGAGATATATACCATGTTCTTGGATTGGAAGAATCAACATTGTGAAAATTACTATACTACCCAAAGCAGTCTACAGATTCAGTGCAATCCTTATCAACTACCAATGACATTTTTCACATAACTAGAACAAAAACATTCACAATCTGTATGGAAACACAAAAGACCCCGAATAGCCAAAGGAATCTTGAGAAAGAAAAACGGAGCTGGAGGAATCAGGCTCCTGGACTTCAGACTATACAAAAAGCTATAGTAATCAAGACAGTATGGTACTGGCACAAAAACAGAAATATAGGTCAATGGAACAGGATAGAAAGCCCAGAGATAAACCCTCACACATATGGTCACCTTATTTTTGATAGAGGAGGCAAGAATATGCAATGGAGAAAATACAGCCTCTTCAATAAGTGGTGCTGGGAAAACTGGACAGCTAGATGTAAAAGAATGAAATTATAACACTCCCTAACACCATACACAAAAATAAACTCAAAATGGATTAAAGGCCTTAATGTAAGGGCAGACATTATAAAACTCTTAGAGGAAAACATAGGCAGAACAGTCTATGACATAAATCACAGCAAGATCCTTTTTGACCCACCTCCTACAGAAATGGAAGTAAAAACAAAAGTAAACAAAGGGACCTAATGAAACCTAAAAGCCTTTGCACAGCAAAGGAAAACATAAACAAGATGAAAAGACAACCCTCAGAATAGGAGAAAATATTTGCAAATGAAGCAACTGACAAAGGATAAACCTCCAAAATTTACAAGCAGCTCACGCAGCTCAATATCAAAAAAACAAACAACACAATCCAAAAATGGGCAGTAGACCTAAATAGACCTTTCTCCAAATAAGATATACAGATTGCCAGCAAACACATGAAAGGATTCTCAACATCACTAATAATTAGAGAAATGCAAATCAGAACTACAATGAGAGGGCTTCCCTGGTGGTGCAGTGGTTGAGAGTCCGCCTGCTGATGCAGGGAACACGGGTTCATGCCCTGGTCCAGGAAGATCCCACATGCCACGGAGCGGCTAGGCCCGTGAGCCATGGCCGCTGAGCCTGCGCGTCCGGAGCCTGTGCTTCGCAACAGGAGAGGCCACAACAGTGAGAGGCCCGCGTA
>NW_006781351.1:2337841-2423377 GCF_000442215.2 Lipotes vexillifer | reverse complement strand
AACTACAATGAGGTATCACCTCACACCAGTTAGAATGAGCATCATCAGAAAATCTACAAACAATAAATGCTGGACGACAGGGTGTGGAGAAAAGGGAACCCTCTTGCACTGTTGGTGGGAATGTAAGTTGATACAGCCACTATGGGGAACAGTATGGAGGTTCCTTAAAATCTAAAAATAAAACTACCGTATGACCCAGCAATCCCGCTACTGGGCATATACCCTGGGAAAACCATAATTCAAAAAGAGTCATGCCAGATGTAAAATAGATAGCTAGAGGGAAGCAGCCACATGGCACAGGGGGATCAGCTCACTGATTTGTGACCACCTAGAGGGGTGGGATAGGGAGGGTGGCAGGGAGTTGCAAGAGGGAGTATATATGGGGATATATGTATATGTATAGCTGATTCACTTCGTTAAAAAGCAGAAAGTAACACACCATTGTAAAACAATTATACTCCAATAAAGATGTTAAAAAAAAAAAAGTTCTTGGGCAAATACATTAACACATACTTTGGGTGATTTTCTCTTTTGTGAAAAATTAGAATAAGAAAGAATTGGGGAAAATCCTAATTTTTTCTATAAGTGGCTCAAGAATCAGTAACTGTTTGCTTTCATAATATATGAAGAAATGCAGTTTGTATAGGGCCTCATTCATGTATCAGAAATGAAAAAAATTTCCTGTAATTGAAATATATCAAAGAATTTATTATGGATTGTTCACAGGGAGCTTCTGTATTCTCATCTACTACTGTATTCTCATCTACTACCTTTAGTTTCTCAGCTACCCTGCCTTTACTTAGGACCAACATAAAATTGAGTTAGCTCATTAAATACTATTTCTAGTATTTTTGTTTTATGTGTTTAAAATATTTGGATACATAAAGAGTAAAGTGTAACATGCTAATACTGCAGGCACTTCTCTCCAAGGCATCAAAATTACTCTTTCTGTCAAGAGGCAAAATTTACTATAATATTGCTTTGGTTTAGCATTTCTGTTACTCAGTTCTTTTTTCATGTTGGAATAATAACTGATAATTATAACAAATTTATACCAAAAACAAATTTTGCAACAAATCGCAAAGGTTATAGAATAAAATTGCTGACTTTTTCAAATAAGAGCCCAAATAGATTAAACTGCATCTCATATTCTACCTTATAGTACTCTTCCATTTTCTCTGAGATCACAACCTAAGGTAGTTCAGCAGAGAAAAATAAGTTCTTTAGATTTTCTAATATGAAAATGAAAAATAATATATGATACTCTTAAGCAAATATTTTGGGCAGTAAAATATTTAGCTCATTTACATACTTGGAAATTGTATTTTTTGTTAACTATTATTTTATTTACTAGAATCAGATTATCACTTAAACATGGTTTAGTGGAAAGCATGTTGAGCCAGGAAAAAAGAAGGCCTGCATTCTAGCTCTGTCTATAAAGCTGAACTATAGAGCCACAGCAAAAATATTCTATTTGGTTTTATACTCGTGAAACAGATCTTTACCAGAGAAGATTTCACTATCATGTCCACAGAGTGGTTCACAGACTTACAGATTTCAGGTAGTAGAGACCAACATAAAGTAACTCTTTTTATTTTATCAAGTGATTATATGAAAAAAGTATAATAACCATCTATAATTTTCATCATTTAATAATAGAATGAAAATTGGAAAGGATGTAATTTCAGCACTAAACAAAAATGTAACATTTAACTGTATGAAAAGTTCATATGTTACTATTTTTCTCATTTTTTCTAAGATAATGTTACAGTCTACTAATTTATATACCATTTATATAAATAATTGAGGATTTGCCAAATATCATGTATATTTAAATACCAAATCCAAACTGTAATGATTCTTTAAAAATTATTTTTAAATAATAAAAAGCACAGAAAATATAGGGTATTTATTTTACTTTAGTTTCTATAAATCTAAGATAGAAATCATTAAATTAATAATGCATTTTTCAGGCGTTTGATACATGGCAAACCATTTTATTTATTTCAGATTGATTTTCCAGCTACTGAGTGGGAATATATGAAACTTGATTCTGAAGAGAATAGAAGTGATCTTGAAGAACCACCAAAAGAATGTTTAAAACATATTGCCAGACTTTCACAGAAACAGTCTCCCTTACTGTAAGTGACCCAGTTCTTGGGAGGGAATTTTGCCTGCTGTTCATGATACCAGCAGTCATACTAGAAGCACTCATATCTTTCAAGAGTGAACATTCCTTCCCATGTAACTCCTTTCATTTCCTAAAATCATGCCTGTTGGATGATCAACTAATGTTTAGGAACTAAATTAGTAATTTTTCATGTTTTTTTAAAGATTTTTTTCCCCCTTGGGGCATTTAGCAACTTTAAGTTTGGTCAAAGGAAAAATAAAAGGATTGGAGATCATTCAGTTCAAAACAACAAAGCAGAGACTGATACAGATCAGCATTTAACAGTGATAAAACATTGCTCTGTCCTTCAAGTAGGACAGGAAAATGTCCTACTAAACAGGAAAATGCAAAATTTAATTATAATGGCAGATTAAAAAAGAACAGAAATAAATCATGTTTTAATAGCACTAAATTAGTAACTAAGGAGTACTTAATTTTTGTCAAACAGTAATTCTCTGGGGGAAAAAAAATACCAGGAAGAATTATAAGAGAATACTAATTCTCTCTTTGTAATTACTATTTGACTTTAATATTTGGTAATATCTAAGCCACAGCTTATGGTGCTCATTACTAACATGGAAAAAGCATAAAACTAAGAAAGCAACTCCTTATGTGTGTGTGTGTGTGTGTGTGTGTGTGTGTGTGTGTGTATGTATATATACACACATATATTTATGGTGATATACATATATAACATAATAAAACATTTTATTCCAAGAATAAGAAATTATTTAAAGGTTTTGAATGGGGTAGTCATGTGATCTGAATAATCTTTTTGAGTGATTCTTTTGACTACAAGTTGAAGAATGGATTGGAGAGGAAGTAAGTGGAAGCAAGCAGTACAGCAGAGTAGCTTATGTAATATTTTAGACAGGAGGTCGTGGTCACTAGAACTAGAGAGATGGCAGTGGACACTGGTAGTAATGGCTAGATTTGGAGCATATTTGGAAGTTGAGAAGACATGACTTCATGATTATTAGTAAATAGGAGTTAAGTCAATTAAAAAACCAAAGAATCAAGTTAAGTCAATGGAGAATCTAAGGTTTTTGAATTGATGAACTAGGCAGATGTTAGAGTCATTTTCTGGAGGAGGAATAAGTTTGAGACCGTCCAGGCTGAGGTGTTGAATGTGATCAAGCATTCCATTTTGGGTAATCTTGTTACTCCCCTGATCTCTAATTTCAACTTGTCTTACTCTTTTCCTCATTCACTTCAAGCCAGTGACATCAGTTTGCTTCACATACATCACATGTGCTATATTCCCTCTCCCATCTCAAGGCCTTCTTATTTGGTGTTTCCTCTACATGAAATACTCCTTCCTAGTTCTTCACATGACTGAATCTTCTCACCCTGTAGGTCTTCACTTAATTGTGATCTTCTCAAAGAGCCCTTCTTTGATCACTCTACCTAATGGAGTTTTACTCTCTTTACAATCTATCTTATTACCTTTTATGTTATCACACTTAGCAGAATCTATTTTCATCTTGTTTATTAATGTGTTTTTTTCTTATTAGCTTGTAAGAACTGAGAGAACAAGGAACCTATCTATCTTGTTTATCACTACATTTCCAGTGTTCTATACTGTGCCTGATAAATAATATGTGTAAAATAAATGTTATAATGAATAAAGTTCCTTTGCATAGAATTTGGTATAAAAATTACCTTAAGGATTGAAAATGTTGAAAGACTCTTATACTAGACTATTGTCATCTTAACTAGGTGAAGCATCTTTTTATACTCCTTAATCAAAAATATAAAACCTTGCATTTAACAAGTGTGTCTGTCACATATCAGAGGCTAATATATTTGTAATGAGAGATTTTTAATATATAAAAAGATACTATACTTTGAAATTTAAAAATATTCAAACAAAAAATATCAAAACCAACAAATAAGCACATTAACTGCCTTTAAATATTAAAGGTTTGTGTTTTTAAATTAACCCCAGTGGTTTCTAACTGGTTTTATACTTCAGTTTCTATTTAAGAGAATAATTTATACTATAAAATAAGTAACATTTCCCTCTGTTTCACCCACTCAAATACAATTATCAGTGCTCAGTAGAGTACAATTTCATTCTGGACTGTGAAAACAGATGGAGACCAGCCTTCAATGTGATAAAACTTGTGTTAGAAACAGATTAAATTCATTTTCAAAATACCACATTTTATCATTTAGTTGGTGACTTAATTATTCCTTCTTTCAAATTGATCAAATGTAATCAGTCAGAAAGTTCAGACTCAATGAAATTCAATGAAAATGTACCTATAATATTTGTAAAAATAAGAAAAACACCTTCTTGATGACAGCTAAAAGAATATGTCAGATATAAAGAAAATCCTGGAACATAAGGTATAAAATAATTTGGTATGAAAGAAATTATGCTTCCACTTCTAGCCATGAAGATTACCTATTACTAGACTAATCCTCCTGAATTAAAGAAATATGACACAAGAAAAATACATATGAAACAACTGCTCTCAGAAATTGAACAGACAGGCCTTAAGGTGAACCCATGAATAAAGTGACTTTCAGCCCAGAGGCATTTTCTGTATCATAGATCTGGGAGATATAATTAAAGAAGAGCATGCAAGTCTTGCTGAGATTTAAAAAAAAAAAAAAAGGCAGAGATCGGAGTTTATTGATGCTGAGGCAGCTGGAATTTACAGAGCATAATAGTAGAGAAGAGGAAGATGTACAGGTTAGGAGCTACAGAAATATGTATTGGTGTCCCCTTATATATTTAGCTGAGTACTAAGCTACTCTTGAGCAGATAGAGATTTTGTAGGGATTGCAAAAGAACTGCTACAGGGAGATGTGAAGTAAATGTAGATTCTAGAGGTTGCCCAATGCTGGGAGACATAGAAATTCTGACCAGTAATAATAGAGAAAGATCACCACACCCCAGCATTCAATAAAGAAATCAGAAAGACGCATATTAGGAGTAAGTGTGCTCTAGCCCAAGATTAAGGAGTATACTTGGCCTAGCCTAACAAATCGTAAAAACAAGCCTCAAAAGGATCAAGCTGATCTGCTAGTAATTAAACGGACTACTAAAAAAATTGAAACATTCAACACTCAAAAGATAGCAAAATGCAGAGTTTTAAAGGTTTAGTGTACAATCAATAATTGCTAGACATAGGAAGAGTCAGGAATATATAACCATAGCCCAAGATGGGGCAAAGCAGTTTACAGAAACAGATCCAAATATTTTACAACTATTATAAAGATTTTTATGGATTTAAATAAAAAGATATGTATGAGTGAACAAATGAAGTCTCAGTAGAAAAATGGAAATTTAGGAACTGAAAAACAATATCTAAATTTTTAAAAAATCACTGGAAAAGCTTAATAGATTGCATAATGAAGAAAAAAAGAACAGTGATCTTGAAGAATGGGCAATAGAAATTATCCATGTTGAAGTACAGAAAGAACAAAACCTGAAAATAGTGATAGAGCCTTGTGACCTGTGGGGCAATATCAAGTAATATAATATGTGTGTATTGGACACACAGGAGAGAAGAGAGGGATTGAAGTAAAAACAAACAAACAAACAAAAACCCTGAAATAATAGCCAAAATTTTACAAGTTTGATTTTTAAAAAAATCAACCCACAGATATAAGAAGCTTAGCAAATCCCAAGCATGTGTGCATGTGCACACACACACACCACCTTAGCACATTATAGTCAAATTTCTGAAAACTAAAGAGAAAGATAAATTTTTTTCTAACACATCAGAGAAAATCAACAAATTGCATCCATGGGAACAACTATAATTCAGCAGATTACTCGTTAACTGAGGATTTCTCATTAGAAGCAATGGAAGCCAAAAGACATTATAACATTATCTTGCATTTTGAAAGGGGAAAAGAAAATAAATCAACTTAAAATTCTATAACCAGTAAAATTACATTTCAAAAATTAAGGCAAAATTAAAACGTTTTCAACTAAGCACAGCTGAGTTAGTTATAAGCTCATCTGCACTATAAGAAATCTTAAAGAAAATATTTCATGCTAAAAGAAGTGATAAGTAGATGGACACTCAAATCTACAAGAATAAATGAAAAGCACCACAAAGGGAAAATAGGTAGATAATAAAAATACACATTTTTTACACATTTATTAATTTATTTAAAAAAATAATTGTTTAAACTAAAATCACAATACACAGCTGGGTTTGCAATATATGAAAGTAAAATATGTAACAACTACAATAAGAATGAGAAATAGAAAAATAAAAGCATAGTGTTCTAAGATTCTTATACATAAGGTAGTGTAACGTTAACTGTGGTTGGCTGTGATATGCTAAAAAAGAATATTATAATCTTGAAAGAAAGCACACACCCCAAATTTTAAGAGTACATTTAAAAGTCAAAAAGATGACAAAAATTAAATTTAAAAAAATCCAAAAGAAAGCAGGAAAAAAGGAGAAATAGTTTGGACAAAAAAATTAACAATATGGTTGATTTAAACCTAATCATGTCAATATTCTGTTAAATATAAATTAATAAAAACCCCAATTAAAAGGCAGAAATTGTTAGCCTACATTACAAAAGTAATATCCAACTTTATGCTGTTTACAGACATATATTTTAAAATAAGAATTCAGCTTGATTATAGTTAAAAGAATGGAAAAAGATATACAAGGAAAATCATACCATCTTGAAATATTTGGAAAAAAACATTTGACAAAATTCAACACCCATTCATGATGAAAACTCACAAAACTAGGAGTAGAATGGAACTTCCTCAGACTTCAACTCCTGAGTTGAATCTAGATCTATGGAAAAATCTAGAGTTAACATCGTATTAAGTGGTGCAAGAATGAGTGCTTTCCCCCTAAATTGGGAACAAAGCAAAGATGTTTGTCTAAATATTCCTCTTCAGTGTTGTACTGGAAATCCTAGCCAGTGCACTATGGCAAGATAAATAAGTGTTAAATGTATAGAAGTTGGAAAGAAAGAAATAAAACTGACTTTATTTTCATATGAGTGATTATGTGAGATCATAGCATTTGAGGTTAATGTGCAAAATGCAATTGTATTCCAGTAAAAAATAGAAAATAAATTTTATTTTTCAAAATTCTATTTACAATATCAACATCTCTACATTAAAAAGTACAAAACTTTGCTAAGAGAAATTAAAGAAAATCTCAGTAAATGGAAGGATATATCATGTCATTGATTAAAATAACCCCTTTTGTTAAGATGACTGTTCTAGTCCTCCCCAAATTAGTGATAAAGATACAATTATACACCCATTAGAATGTATAATTTCTTTTCAAGTGATCAGTATGCTTTTAATTACACTCTGAAGACTTGGATAATTTTTTTTTTTTTTTACGGTACGTGGACCTCTCACTGTGTGGCCTCTCCTGTTGCGGAGCACAGGCTCCAGACGTGCAGGCTCAGCAGCCATCTCCACGGCATGTGGGATCTTCCCGGACCGGGGCACGAACCTGTGTCCCCTGCATCAGCAGGCGGACTCTCAACCACTGCGCCACCAGGGAAGCCCGGATAATATTTTTAAATGCGCAAAAATCAAGTGTGGGCAAGAATGCCATACAGTTGGTTCTATCATACCCTACACATGATAATGTAAAATATTACAACTACTTCAGAGAATAGTTGGACAGTTTCTTCAAAAGTTAAACAAAAATGTGACATACAACCAAGTCATTCCCCTCCTTGGTACTTTCTAGGAGAAATGAAAAATACACCCATATGAACACATGCATACAAATGTTCTTAGCAGCTTTATTCATAATATCCCCAAACAGGAAACAACACAAATGTCCATCAAATATGAGAAAGGATAAGCAAATTGTGACATATTCATACAAAGGAAGAGTACTCATTAATTAAAAGGAATAATCTACTGATACACTCAACAATATGGGTAATTTAAAAAACATACTGAGTGAAAGAAGCTATAACGAAAAGAATATTTACTCTATGATTCCATTTATATGAAGTTTGAAAATAGGTAATAGTCTAGAGTGAAAGAAATCATACTAGTGCTTGCCTTTGGTGGCATAAGAAAACTTTTATATCTTGAAAAGTGTGTAGTTTTTACTTGATGTATGCATTTGGCAAAATTTAATTACTGAACCCATGCATTCTCTTTTATGTAAATTATGCTTCAATAAAAGAAGGTAAAAGAAAAAATCACTGTTCAATATTGAAAAAATGAATTCAGTTAGGAAAAAATAACTTGTTTTAATAGCACAGAAATAAGTTGGTTATGGAATTTTTTCTTCCAGGGCTTTCTGGTGAGGAATGTAGTGACAAAACAGAAAAGGAGACTAAATGTACCTCAAAAATCATCCTCTATCAGCCAGTTCTTTCACTTGGCAGATGAAGATGGCTTCAGAAGAAATTGTAGAGAAATATCGATATTTAAAATCTTTCAATAATTCTTATTATCCTGCTTGGGAGTTTTAGTCAATTTAAGCTAAGCAACAGAGTATCAGTTTGGAGGAGACAGTGTTGAAAAGCTGTCATTGTCATGTGAGAAATGCTGTCCTTCAGCTGAACCATGGTCTTGAATGCTTTTGCTGGAGTGTAAGCAAAACACGGTAAACTGTCAGTGAATCAATGGCCCTTGTCCTAGACTTAAATCTTCTGTTGGGACCACTTTCCAGAGGGGAACACTTGAGCACTTAAGGAAGTCCTATTCATTGGCATTTTAACCCCAAACTTCCAGCAAACTCTGAGAATTTAAAGCCAGAATCCAGGGATAAATTGAGATCTTTGTTTTTGGAGTTCAGAGCAAAAAGTTTTCTGAACTCTGATTGAAACTTGCTTTGAAATGAAGGAATATCGTCTTCAAAATATGCCATTTCTCCACAGGCCCACTTGGGTCTAAGTTAATTTATAAAGAATGTAAGAAAATAAATGGTTAAGCAACTTTGTTCTAAGTAGTACATGTTGCAGGATTCAGATAAACTTGGTCTGCCTTAAAAGAGACAGAGACTCTGCCAACCAAAATGACTTTTTTTAAAAAGTGGCAAGCATAAGAGTGAGGAAAAATAAATGTGAATTACCTGAACTGAAGTTTATTTCATTTTATTTTTCTATAAAAAAATTAATTTAGTGGGAAATAAGCTGATAAAATAACCTATCAAACTGTCCCCAGAAGATAAAGAACTTGTTTTCCAAAATAAACTAAAATAAAAGTCAAAGAACTAGACTAACATTTTATACTGTGTATTTACAGCAAACATTTGTTAGTGTAGCAAACTCCAGTAAATTATAGTTTCCAATCTGGTTTTGCAGACTCTCTGAGGAAAAGAGAAGATACTTATGGTTTTATCGCCTCTACTGCAATAATGAAAATTGCTCCCTTCCTTTGGTCCTGGGTAGTGCCCCTGGATGGGATGAAACAACTGTTTCGGAAATGCATACCATTTTGAGAAGATGGAAATTTTCTCACCCTTTGGAGGCACTTGGACTTTTGACTTCCAGGTAAGAATTGCATGACAGGCATGACATTACTAATGAGAAAAATTTGAAGAGAAAAGCTGTAGGACTATATGATTAATTCAATAGCAATTCCATTTGTTTCCAATTTCAGTAGCTATGAATATTAAATTTAGATAAATGTAAACTATGAATATAAATTTTAAACAAATCTAAACTGTAATTGTGTCTTCTGTACTAAACTTGAAGCTATAATTAATGGCCATAGTATCTTAAATGGAGAGTCTAGTTGCTGTTACAGAAATAACAACAAAAAAAATTGAATAGGGAAAAATAAAATTCTCTACTTGTGCCCCTCTCAAAAGAAAAGAGTTCTTAAAAATTAAAGCAATATCTTTTACTACTGAAACATGCAAAGCCTGGCAAAATACCCTGCTTATAGTAGGTTTTCAGTTAATAAGCCAATGATGATGACAAGAATAAAAGGAAAAGCTATCCCTTATATATTCTTCAGATCTTCCCTCAGAATAAAATGCATGGGGGTAGGGGATCTGGTGGGGCAATGACGTCATCTTCTAGTTAAGGAGGAGCAGGAGGGAACAAGTGTGGTGTCTGGCTCTGGTTTGGGGAAGCAGCTCTTCCTTGGCTTATGTTTCATATTCAAAGCCAAGAAGAGATATTTTAAGTCTGTCTTGATGGCATCAGCTCACTGATGACATGAAGAAAGTCTGCAATCTCTAGAGTCAGAGAAGAATTGTGACACCCAGTTCTATTCTAAATTCTCTCTCAAGATCCTGATGAAGGAGAAAGGAGGGAGAGAAAGTGACACAAAGGACTTTTCAAAGGATTTATTTAGGTTTATTTTAAAATTTGTGTCTTTTATAAAACTTCTAGCATGGGAAAGGAAGAGAAAGTGTTTTCTTTTTCTATTATTTGTAAGCGTTAATAGGTTCCTCTCAATCTTCCAAGCGATGCAGGGGACACGGGTTCGTGCCCCGATCCGGGAGGATCCCACATGCCGCGCAGCGGCTAGGCCCGTGAGCCATGGCCGCTGCGCCTGCGCGTCCGGAGCCTGTGCTCCGCAACGGGAGAGGACACAACAGTGAGAGGCCCACGTACCACAAAAAGAAAAAAAAAAAAAATTTACAAATTATCTTAAAATCCTACATGTTTTGTGCCTCTCACGTTGAATATTTTTTTTCAGTTTTCTGATGTCTTCCATTAATTACTACATGCCCAGATGCCCACTCTTCCTTGATAGATAATAGATAGATAGATAGATAGATAGATAGATGGATAGATAGATATAGAATTTTTCTTTTAGTTGAGCTTGCAGCTTTTCCCCTTTTTATAAGGCTTCTTCTAGGTGGATCCTTCCTTGATCTTGCCAAGTAAAATTGATCACATCTTCCTAGTACAGTGCTTTGTTTCTTTATGAATTACATTTTATTGCAATGTGTTTACACGCAACATGTGAAACATGTAATTTGCCCATATTGGACTGAGAGCTAGTTAAGGCAAAACAGTTCATCATAGTGTTTCTGTTTCCCAAGGGCTTAATAATACCTGGGACATAGTAATTACTCAATATTGACTCAGTCACTCTCAAAAATACATTATGATGGGCTTCCCTGGTGGCGCAGTGGTTGAGAGTCCGCCTGCCGATGCAGGGGACGCGGGTTCGTGCCCCGGTCCGGGAGGATCCCACATGCCGCGAAGCGGCTGGGCCTGTGAGCCATGGCCGCTGAGCCTGTACGTCCAGAGCCTGCGCTCCGCAGCGGGAGGGGCCACAACAGTGAGAGGCCCGCGTACCGCAAAAAAAGAAAAAAAAAATACATTATGATTATTTATACTACTTTATTTTAATATTTAAATTATATTATTTGAGGGAATCATCGATTACCTTTATTTCCTACATCTCCTTGTACAGGTGAATGAATTAATGAAATAATGCTATGATAAGAAAATCAATTAACGATTGGTTTCATTGGAATTATTTACAGTTCATACTTGTGTTTCAAGAACTTTCTGGAAAAAAATAAGTTCTCATTTCCACCTTACTCCTAACATCTTTTTCTGATTTAGATAGATAAGAATAGCCAATATCTACAAAATTTTTTTGCCAAATTCTAGTTGTTTTTGGCTCAAGTAAGACTTAGAATATTAGCACAATTATTATTTTGTCATTCCTGAACTGATTAGCTCATAGAAATTTGGCTCAAAATGTGAAGGTTAAAAAAAAAGGTGATGGTAACAATTCACAGAGTAAGAGAAGATTTAGCAAATCATATATCCAATAAGGGAATTGTATTCAGAATATATAAATACTCTTACAACTCAATAACAAAACAATAAATAACCCAATTTTTAAATGGCCAGAAGAGGACTTCCCTGGTGGTCCAGTAACTAAGACTCCCACTCCCAATGCAGGGAGCCCAGGTTCGATCCCTGGTCAGGGAACTAGATTCCACATGCCGCAACTAAGAGTTTGCATGCCATAACTAAAACATCCCACGTGCCGCAACAAAGATACCGCACAGGGCAATGAAGATCCCATGTGCTGCAACTAAGACCAGGCACAGCCAAATAAATAAATATTTTTTTAAATAAATAAATAGTCAGAGGACCCAACATTTCTCCAAAGAAGGGAAAGAAAACCACAATGAGATACCACTTTACACTAACTAGGATAGCTATAATCAAAAAGACAATAAGCATTGGCAAGGATGTGAAGAAATTGCAAATCTCATATATTGCTCAAGGGAATGTAAAATGGGGCAGCCACTTTGGAAAACAATTTGTCAGTTTGTTAAATATTAAACATCAAGTTACCATATGACCTAACAATTCCACTCCTAGCTAATACTCAAGATAAATAAAAAGTAGGTCCACTCAAAAGCTCCTACATGAATGTTCAGACCAGCATTATTTATAATAGCCCAAAAGTAGAAACAACTCAAATGGCCATCAGCTAATGAATGGATAGATAAAATGTGGTCTATCCATGCAATGTAGCAGTATTCAATAATAAGAAAGAACGAATATTAATATATGTTACAACATGAATGAACCTTGAAAACATGCTAAGCAAAAGAAGCTAGTCACAAAAGACCACATATTGTATGATCCATATATGAGATGCCCAGAATAGGCAAATGGATGGAGACAGAAAGTAGATTAGAGATCACCTAGGGCTAGAGGAGAGGGAAAATAGGGAATGAGTGCCAATGGATATGAGGTTTCTTTTTGTGGTATGGTTCCACAACTCTAGAAACATGCTAAAAATCATTACGTTATATACTCTGAGTGAATTGTATGGTATTTATATCTCTATAAAACTATTAAAAATATTTAAAGAGTAGTTGTAAAGGTAAAAACTATGACTATATCTCTAAAGCATAATTTTCTTACGGGACAACTTTCTAAAGTTTCTAAAGCATTAACTGGTGGTTTTTTTTGGGGGGGTAACTTATTATTGTTTTATTAAGATGTACCTTGGTCTATTTTAAAGACATTTAAATGTGTTAACTAATATTTTTTGTTAAGTTCATGTAATATTTCTTACAAAAATTTTTGTCAGAATGAAGCCTATAATACTGATTAGTTTTCTTATAAAATAAGAGGATTTACTACATGGACTTCAATATTCTGATTTCTGATAACTAAGCATAATTCTGTTTATAGGAGCTTTCTCTACTTAAAGAGATGCTGAACATCTATTTGATTCACTTAATGTTTTAAATATAAAGATCAGATTTTTGCTTAGTGCTCCTTAATACTACCTCGTTTTATTATCTACAATAACCTTAAGGCAAATACTATTATTATTCCAATTTTACCATTGAGGAAACTGAGGCTTACTGGGGTTAAGTTGCCCAACTGACATTAGTAAGTTAAGGAGCTAGAGTTAAATTCAGAGATTTGGAGCTTGCAATCTTAACACTATGACTTACAGCCTTCCTATATAAATACATACTATTTGTTTACATACTAAATATGTAAATAAAACTATCCTAAAGTAGTTTGATTATAGTAAATAGCAGTACTTACCAGCTTATGCTTGGATGTTTCACTTCACTGTGTAATTGCTTTTTTTCTGAATAACCAGATTTTTAGAGGTTATAGGGACTGGTTTCAAAGTAGAGTGCTGTTTATTAAGCATCATTCAGGGAACTTAGTAGAAACTGGATTTATTTGCACATTGAACAGTTCCTTATCATGCATCAAAACAGGTGACTGAAAAGGTTGGAGTATTTCCATTGTATTTATCCTATGACTCCCACTCTCAGTTTAACTGAACTATTAAAAAACTTGAGGATAAGCTGTTTCCAGAAATGAACCTTTCAACTTCTCTAAATTCAAAAGCTGACTTCTCTGAGAACAAACAGTTTATGCTTGTTAAGTGAGTTGTCAGGGTGAGTTCTTCACAGAGGTTTGTATTTTTTCTCCTTTGAATAGTCTTATTTTTTCAATGGCTTAACCTCCTGAGAACTGGTGTGCTCCATTCCTAGCTTGGAAAATTTTTACTATTGTTGATTACTTAATCCTGTTTGAAGGTTCACCACCTCCTTTTGGCTTATTTTTAGCCACAGACATGTTGAGATTTGATTTAGCTCGTGTGGGCCATAGGGTGTTAATATTTCCATGACTGAGTGTTAGCAGTGTGTTCACCAGGTACTGATACTTCCATTAGAGAAGGCAGTAGTCAGAATACCAGAGACCAAGGGCTAAGGTCTGTAGTTCTTGGCAGATGGTTGCTGTTTTCTTGAACCCTGGTGCACAGGTGCAACTATTCAACTGCTAATAATAAGCAGAAATTACCCAAGGAATTAGAAGGCAGTTCAAGGGAAGTATTCATTTAAAAATAGTTACTCTAAATTGGCATCAGAGAATTACATCAGAAGCTTAAATAAAAATTTGACAAGGTACCAGAACTTGCCATCCTACATGATGTGAAATTATTGTTTTGCAGGAAAAAGAGCAATAATTAATAGGCAGTGCCTTAGCTTTCAAAATCAGTTTCCTTGGAAAAATGTTCCACAAAAATGTTTGCACCAAACCACTATATTCTTTATTGTAGAGATTAATTAATGTATGCTAAAGCCACTCTTAACTAGCATTGTAAGCAGGCAGAGTAGAATATGGAAAAGGTAGACAGTTATAACTTCCACATCTGACTAAGTAATCAAGTGATGGATGATGGTGTATCCTTTCTGTTTATTTATTGAGCAAAAATATGTGTACATGGAAATTGGCATGCAATGAATCAAAGAAGCCGAATAGGTCATAATGACTGTCTCTAAACAGTTTAGAGGGAAAGACTCAAACTGAAGATCACACAATATACTCTATACTATAATCAAAGTATTAAGTGCTGTATGCCCCCAAGGAAGAGAGAGGCAAATTCTCTCAAGGAAAGTAAGAAAAGCTTCACAAAGCAATTAAATTCTGACTTGAAACATTCATAGGAATTTCCTGAATGGAGAAAAGAGAAAATGGCATTCCAGGAAGACTAACATGGTCACAGTTATGGAGGTTCAGAGAATAGTAATTTAATATAATATTAGAAGGGATTTGTACTGGGAGACAAGGTTGAAAAGAGTTGTTCAGTTTAGGTCGTTTGGGGCCTCATGAGTCAGGTAATTACTAGGAACTAACTTTACTGCAGCCCATGGAATTTTAAGAATGGGAGTCATACAATCAGATTTATTTTATACAGGGATAATTCTGTGAATTATTGTGAAGGGTGGACTGAAAAAAGAATAGAATAAGAGCAAGGATATTAGATAGATGCAAGTATTGAAATAGTCTACTTGAAAAATAGTCTGGGCCTGATCAAGGCATCAGTAGAAATTTACAGAACAGATCTGAGAAACATTTCAGAGGAAAGTGAAAAAGAGAGAGGAAATAAGGAAGACTTGGAGCTTTCTGATTTGGGTAAATGATAAATAATTACATCATTAACCAAGACAAGAATTATAGAAGAAAGAGCAGATTTGGGTAGTGAAGTTGGATGCCATACTTCAAGGCCTTAAAGAGGAAATGGAGAAAAATAAATTATGCCTCTTGGAATAGGATTGCTAGTAAAGGCAAGAAGATCACTAAATTGGAAGAGGTAAGAAAATGATTTTGATGTTTGGGGTTCATATGTTTGTTGAAATAAAAGAGCTTCAAGCATGTTTAAAAACTGAGATGAAAGATGCATGAAGGGAAGATCAGAAAACAAGGATGGGTGAACTGACAAAATGAGATGGCACCAACAGCCAACAACCTGGACCAAAAATGCAAATGGGAATTTTATCAAGGAGGGGAAGAGAGTAACTTGTTCCTCTCAGTTGGGAGGGAAGGAAAAATATGAATATGATTTTAGATAACTATGGATATGGAAGAGAAAAATGTGAAAGTTTCAGTATTCTCCATGAAGAGAGAGTCAAAACGATATACTAAAAATGAAAAACATAGAAGTGCATAAACCCAAAGATATGTATCTTGCCTTTGTGTACTTTTGAAGAGTTTCTGGGGTTGCTTCCATATTTCATGGTTGATAATATAAGCTTTGAAATCAAACGTATCTGTCTCTGCCACTTATTACTTGAATGACCTTGGACAAGTTTTGGGAGTAATAAGCATCATGTACCTTACAGGATAAAGTACTTATGAGAGCTTTCAGTAAATGCTGCCAATCATTCTTATCGTCATTATCCTCTTCATCATAACTATTACGTTTTTTTTTGTTTGTTTGTTTTTTGCGATACGCAGGCCTCTCATTGTCGCAGCCTCTCCTGTTGCGGAGCACAGGCTCCGGACTTGCAGGCTCAGCGGCCATGGCTCATGGGCCCAGCCGCTCCGTGGCACGTGAGATCTTCCCGGACTGGGGCACAAGCCCGTGTCCCCTGCATAGGCAGGCGGACTCTCAACCACTGCGCCACCAGGGAAGCCCCATAACTATACTTTTAAGAGAGTTCAGAGTTTTCAGATTTTTTTCAGTGCCAAGTTGTAAATATCAATAAATTCATGGGAACAATTTCATTTCTAGTAAGCTTCAGTAAGCTTAAATTCACTTGTCAAAATGTATATGTTAAAAGTTAGCAACTTAATAAATATTTGACAATGGAAAAATGACTTATAGCTTACTTATTAAGCTCTTTTACAATATGTTATGTGATTCGGCCTATAAAACAATCTCTTTAATATTGTTACCAACATCTACAAATTCCATTTTACTGATCCCCATTTTACAGATGAAGAAATTGAAACCCAATTTGTCTATTCATTCACTCAGTAGGTACTTATTGATAGCCTACTTAATGCTTGGCCCTGAATCAAGCATATTAAGCAAAAAGATACATAATCTTGCCTTTATGGAGTTGTAGTCTACTGGAGGTGGGGAGAAATAGGCCACTACCAAATTATAAACGTAAAATAACAGGTGTTATAACAGCTCTGAGTGAAAAGCACATGGTTCCGTGATAACATAAAGGACCCAAATCTTTTCTCCAGAGTGGGAAAATTCTTCCCTGAGGAAGTTATGTTTGATTTCAGATCAAAGAGGAGTGGGAATGAATTGGTGAAAAAGGAGAGTAAGAGAAGAGCTTCCTGGGAAGAGGGAATCTATGAAATGTGGAAACTGTGTTTAAGAAACGGGAAGAGAGCCAGTGTGCCTGGAATCCAGGGAAGGAGTGTGTGATATAAGATGAACAAATATGTTCAGATGGAACTAGAAGATCATGTTAAGGTCTTCTAAACAGGACCATGTTAAGCAACTTGGTCTTTATTCTGATAGCAACAGGAAGGCCATAAATGATTTTCAGTGAGAGAATATTTTGAATTGATCTTCATCTTTCAAAGATTCCTCTGGTTTCTGAGTGAAGCATGGATTTGGTGAGGGAAGCAAAAGTAGATGAGAGAAGATGAGATAGGGAGCTATAGAAGTAGTCCAGGTGTCAGAGAATGGCAAGTCAGCCTTAGAAGGTGGTGGTGGTGACATAATAAAATGAAGAGAATCAGAACATTTAGAAGTAAAAATGACAGGATTGAATGGGGAGGAGTAGTGAAAAAGAGGGGTATCAAGGATTACTTTTTAGGTTTCTGTCTTATGTAAGTAGGAGGATAATAGAAGCATTCCCTAAGATGGGGCACGCTGGGTGACAAACAGATTATAGAAGAACAAGAACCCTGCAGTTCAGGCTTTGTATGTTGGCTTTGAGGTGTGCTTGAGATGACTGGTTGTGGTTCAACAAAGATATCTAAGCTAGAGACCCCGATCTGGAAATCATCCAGAGAAGAATGTGAATTAAGTCAAGGGTGCAGATAAATTTGTTTAGAGAGAGAGGGCATAAGATAAGAAGAAACTTTATGTTTAGATTCAAAATCCCTATGTTTTTTCTTAACATCATGCTGCTTTTGCGTGTAACGTCTAATGCATCCAAACACAAAATCTCTCCATTGTGCTTTCAATACACCACTTGCTTAAAATAGGACCTTTCTAACCTTGTCTATAAGTAAAATCAAAATGCATTCATAAAGAGGAACAAAATAACTACTCTTTAATTTTAAATAATAATTTTAATTAATACCATGACTATATAGTTAATTCTCAATATCCATGCATAAGTCCATAGACTATCCATCAGGAAATGTCTGTACAGTTCCTATGTCCCTTTGGGCCTATGATTCATTCTTATTCCTTTTGGTTCATGACTAGACCAATGCCCCGATCCAAGCAGACAAATTACACTGCTCACTATTATATGTCTCTTTGATCCATTGAGAATGAAATAAAATTAAAAATACACCCAAATTAGTCTTGTGCGTATCATATAAGCATATATGATAATATCTAGTCAAAAGATTAGAAGGCCTTGCTAGAAAAACTGGCCTAGTATTCTGGATATTTGGAGTCTAGTTGCAGTGTCACCATGAATAACCTTAGGAAAACAGCTCAAACTCTCTGAGTTTCAGTTTCTTCATCTGTACAATCAGGAGGTTGAACCAGGTCTCCAAGTTTCCTTGAATTCGAATATTCTGTAATCATGTGAAAATTTTTGAAGGAACATGAGTTATTCAGTAGATAGAAGTTGACGATCATCTTAAAGAAGCCTTATTCACCATTTTTCCCAGAAAAAAATTTCTTCTGTCACGTCTGATTGTTTTTTGAAAAATAGCAAAGATATTCATATTGACATTTTTCTTCCAAGTTGATGCTGAGTGTGTCATCAGACTCAAAACCTGTTGGAAAAACAGTTCTGTACTTCTGACGGTTTTCTAATTCTAACCTGACATTGGGGCTTTTAACTGAATAGCCTCATGGCATTATGCCTGAATTCTTAGTGTGTTTTCAGAAGTCTGACATTTCTGTTACACTTAAATTTGACCTCAGATTTCTTTGCTTTTCAGTTTACTCCAAGCTGCTTTTTTTAAAGGTCATTTGTTACATTGCATTTGGCTTTCACCCATCACTTCAAAAGTTCTTTGAGTAAGGTATTGACCCTATATCGTTTTTCAAGCTAGAAAAAGAAGAACAAAAGAGAAAAAGAAAGAAAATAAGAAAAAAGTAGAAATGACAAAATAACAAGTCAAATGGAAAAAGTTGAAAGATGTATTTTTCTGTTGAAATTTCACTTCATAATTCCACTGGTCCTGTTGAAGTTTGTCTGAATCCTTTGTGATATTCCTATAGCCCTCTGAGATGAGAGAAATTATAAATGTTTGAGGGAAAAGAGGAGGAATGACAATTCCCAACTCAGATGACTGCAAAGCCAATTTTTCATTCAGGGAAGACATAGGTTGATGTGCTGCTGTCTTAGAAACAGGGCACAAGTGCCGATTCCTTGACTTATGGCCCCACTACAATAACACATGCCAAAACTATGTTGTATATCCAGAGTTTTCAAAGTGATGTCTATAGTCCTAAGGATGTTTACAGCGATGTCACAAGATCGAAATTATTTCCATAATAATTCTAAGATGTCATTTCTCTTTGTCACACTCATTCACTCATGAGTGTAGGGTGGGATTTTCCATAGACTACATGACATGCGATATTGCAACAAAGTTAACGCTGAAGCAGATAGAGAATTCAGCTGTCTTCCATTAAGCCAGTCTTTAGAGACAAAAATGTTAAACAAGATCATTCTTCTCACTAAATTTTTTCTTTGTGAAAATATAGACATATTTCATAGAAATATAGTGTTCATGTTAGCCAGTAATGGGTTTATTAATGTCATATAAAATAAATTGGTAAATATTTCTTAAATGTCCTGGTTTTATTTCTAATTGGTTATTGTTGATAGACATAATTCACATAAACAAAAACTCTTTGGAATCTTCCATAATTTTTAAGAGTGTAAAAGTGTCTGAATATCAAAAAATAAATTGGAGAACTTTTATTGTACAGCAAATTCTAACCACTGGTCAGTTTCTGCTTCTACCTTGAGCCAAAAAATTACCTAAATACTTGATACTCTTCCTTTCCTGCCCATGTAAAGATTCAATTCCAACTTATTTCTCTGCTTGACTTTAAACTTTGTGTTTACCCTACATTGTTGGCAAAATATAGAGTTGATATTACACTGAAGTTTCTTTGAAAAATGTTTATCTTGAAATTGTTTTAATTTTACTTAATTTTTCACATTTTGAGGTTTTTTTGCCACGTCTTAGATTCTTTCTATCAACTTTTACAGTCAGTCTTCAAGGAGTATTTTTTCTTCGTGTCCAAATGTCCTCATTGGACAGTAAGCTATTTTTAGGTAATTCCTTAACAATTACCATACACAGTTATATTTACCTTAGCTATGGTATCTTATCCTTTTAGAAATCCCAGGGATGCAATTGTTAGCTCAGTTTGGAAGCAACTAAACCCTGGATATATAGAATCACTGCTCACGAAACTCATATAAAACTGAATAGTAAGCCAGTCTTGATGTTTTTGCTTTTGACCATAATTGTTTTTTTGCTTCTCTATTCAGAGATGCTTGGGAAACTAAATTAGATAGCATAAAGTTACTTAAATGGACATTTAAAAAATTATGAATAACCTTAAATAAGTGATTATTTCACTGGACTCTTCTTATGCCTAATTTTTAAAAATTTCATAATAAATGAAAATTTGTTTCACCTTACATAATCTCCTCCCCAACAAGTAATGGAATTTTACTGATCTTGTATCCTTTTAATACCTCAAAACAGATAGATCTCCATTTATTACATTTTAAATTATCTATTTTCTTATTGATTATAAGGAAGTTTCTTATAAATATAAACAAGGACCTAATTGACATAAGCCTGATGAATCTTCTAACGAGACTTTCGTTTATTCCCCAGACTCAAGGTGTTACGTCCATGCCTAAAGTAATTAGTAATCCCAAGGTTAGCAGGGTCACTAGAGAGTGGCTCTGGTTTATTATCGGTAAAAATTATACTTATTTTTCAAGCAAATCAGGTCATTGGAAAGTACAACAACCTGGCTTGTGGAAAATTCAAAATAGGTTGCGTTCTTCTGATACATATGACATTTCAGTGTGTAAATATCACACCACAGTCAGAGAACTAATATGGGTAGCCCTCACCTCATTGAGGAGTGAGTTACTGAGCATGAAATGCCAACAACTATATCCCCAAAGATTAAATAGTTTCAGACAACATCACAGGAAAGAAATGCCAGGATTTGTGGAACATGTTTGTCCATTGATCTGTGGCTAAGTTCATGGCCCTGAAAAGGTATTAAGCATAAATTCTCCAGAGGCAGAGATCCCTATTTGGGCCTATCATGTTAAAAGAATATTCTCAATCAACTACAAGATATGAGGCTTGTTCTTTTACTCAACAATGTGCAGTCTTAAAAGGACATATGATTTGGATCTTTTTTCTAGTGGTAATATATTTGCAATTATTAATATATTTTCATAGTTAATTGAATGAGACTTGCTTTAAAAATTATTACTTTTTTAGTAACCAATAGAACTTTCAGGGCTTCCCTGGTGGCGCAGTGGTTGAGAGTCCGCCTGCCGATGCATGGGACACGGGTTCGTGCCCCGGTCCGGGAGGATCCCACATGCCGCGGAGCGGCTGGGCCCATGAGCCTGCGCTCCGCAACGGGAGAGGCCACAACAGTGAAAGGCCCGCGTACAGCAAAAAAAAAAAAAAAAAAAAAAATAGAACTTTCATATAGAAAACTTGAAAAACTAAGCATAAAAAAGAAAACTAAAGTCATCCATGACATTTCCATCCAGAAATTTGGTATTCATATTTTGATCCTTCCTTTTCCATCTTTCTTGTTAAGCATATGGAAAAATGCACACATTTTTCTAAATGGTATTATACTGCACAAATTGCACAGATTTTTCAAAATATTCTCATATTATTAAATCTTATTTTAATATGTTAATGACAGCATGTATTTTATCATATGGTTATAGCACATTTAACTTAACTGTTTATTTTTAGATATTTATATTATTTCCAATTTTGTTTGCATACATATATCCTCACACACACCTTTGATTATTTTCTTAGGAAAAATTCCCAAAGTAGAATTGCTAGATCCAGGAGTAAGCACATTTTAAACATTCTTTTAAAATACATGTTCCCGTATATTGCCAGCAATATATGAAAGAGCCCGTTTCCCAGGAACTTCACCAACACTGCCAGCGTCTCTTTTAATGTGGCCAACTCTTCCTAAAATAGTCAAATTCAAGTTATATTTGGATATGTTTTAATGTCGTTAGGTCTTAGCCACATCTCAATATGTCTTGTGGTTCATTTCTTGGCAATTTCTCTTCCAATTTCTTCCTGAACTTCAAGCAACAGTAATGAATAAAAAGAGACATTCCTTTCTATGAAGGTGCAAAAACATTCTTCCCAGCATTTGCACATGTTAATACAATATATAATTTTCCTTTTGGATTATACTATACAAATATTACTAGTTTTTTGTTCTCCTATTCCTGAGGAGCCTGAAAAAAAAAGAAAATAAACCCTTCTTTTCCATTACCTTCAGATTTGTTTTTCTCTTACTGTTTGACTGAGAGGAAAAAAAAAAATCTGGAATTTGTAAGAGTGGTGTTTGTGGAATTAAGCCTATTGCTACCAATGTAAATTATCTCAGAGCACAAGAAATAAGATGGGCTCCATAGTATGATTTTCTTCATTATTATCTTCATGGCCAATGCATTTTTATTAATCACTCAACATATATGGAGCATGGTGCTAAATTCTAGAAATAAAAAAAAGAAGATAGAACAATCTTTATCTTCAGTTTATATATTCACTCGCTGAGGAATGAAGATACATATATATAAAATGATAAATCCTAATACACACTAGCATATCCTAATTGCCCAGTGGATTTAACCGCTCAAGGCCCTTGGAGTTCAGAGAAGTGATTGCTAAAGATTGGCATAGTGGCCTTCAAGGGGATTTGATCCACATTTTGAAGGAGAACTAAGACTTTAAGAAGAGAAGGGAGGGTGTTCCAAGCAGAGGTTACAGTGCTCACAAAGGTGAGAATGAGCATAGCATTTTCAAAATAAAAATAACATACAATGAGCCAGAGCAGTTTATTCAGTATTACAGTAGTAGAAAAATCTGGAGTGTTCAGCCAGCCTTGAATATCTAAATGAATAGTATGGGCCTGAGAGATCCTTTGAAAACAGAAAACCATTTAATGGTTTATGAGAAATGAACTTACAAAATAATTCAGGAAATTTTATAAAGTATTGCTATGAAAAATGCTAATACCAGCATGAGATAATTATGGCCTAGCATAGACAGTTGCAGAAGAAATTGAAACAAGTGTAGATGCTAGAGCCATTGGGATAGAAAAATCAACAGAACTTGGCAACTGATGAGATATAAAGAAAAGAGACTACTAGGAATTCCACAAATATATTCAGTTATGCTTGGACTAGGGATAAATAATGATTGAGCCTATCCTCAACCATGTGTATAGAATCCCATAGAGAAGGGTGTGATGAACTCAACAGGGGGCTAGAAAGTGGCTGGGACAGCTTCACTGGTAAATTGATGCTTGAGCTTTGACTTCAAGGATGAATAGAATTTCACCAGATGGAAAGGGGGAAAAATTAAATGAAGAGGGCAAAGAGGGAGAAAATATAACCATTAAAATTTAAGACCTACATGACTGGAGAAAGGTGATAACACGGACTGCAAGGCAGAAGTCTGATAGTAGAGATGTTTTAGGTGGAATGATAATTAATTCAGTTTAGACATTTCTCAAATATGTGGAGAGTGTCCACCAATCTAGAGGCAATGCAGACATATATATGAATGAAACAGGCAAAATTTTTCTGCTTTCAGAGTGTTTACCTTCTAGTGTTTGGAAATAAATACATAATTACCAGTATAGTGTTCACCAAAGGTTTTTGTTTTGTTGTGATGTTTGTTTTCTGTTTTTCCTTCTTGTCATTCACACCAATAAGATAAAACAGGCACACAGGAAAGCATGGATGACTAGTATTGGACCTAAGTCATTGCTTAGGCAACAAAATATACCAACTAACTATTCCCTCTAAGACTTCAAACTGTCCTCAAACTGACCTTGACATCTACAAGCCACAGACAAATGGTTTAATAATTGAGAATAATAAGTTAGTCAATCACATTTCGTTAGGGGAAAATAAAGTCTTAGTGTGCTAAAACAAGCTGACCTTCTCCCAGCTTTGCATTTTTATTACACCATTTCTACTCTCCATCTGTGCTTAATGCTATGCTAAGATCTTCTGACCTTAGCGGTACTTCTTGAGATGTGCCTGGACTACATTCTCACTAGGTCTTATTGCTTGAATGTTCATAGGGAGAAAATTATTGGAAAAGTATTTGCAGGTCAGAAATAAGGGTTTTGGATGACTAACCTTGGAAGTGAAATTCTTGTTGCAATTAAAATGCTCAGTTTAAATGAAGAAAAAATATGTAACCTGTTTAAGCAGTGCATTTCAAACTGCTATCAAGGACAGTTGGGAGATACTGAGTAATACCATTTTTTCCTTTACACTGTAGCTGCATAGTATTCATTGCACCCTTCAGTAACCTGACATGTTGCAAAGAGACTGAGCCTTGGAGACTTTAAAGTTTTCTGACCTCCACAGTATTGAGAGCCAGTCTTTAGAGCTCTCACCTGACTGGTTGAAAAGCATTTTGTTTGTTCCCATACAAAAGGATTTGGGGATTTTGTTCATTCATGTCTTTGTTTTTAAGTGAATTACTATAAAAAATTTCCTTCAAATTTTAAATTATACATACTAATTTTTAAAGATTTGTTTAAAATTAATTGGTCTTATCAATATCCTTTTCTATCTACTAATCTACATACTAAGTATGGTGTCAAGGCACTTCCCAGGAGCTAGAGATAATTGAATCTACTTCTACTGATGGAGCAAGAGAATGGCAATCAGAGGAGCCCATCGGAGGAGCACAGTCGTCCCTCAGTATCCTCAGGAGATTAGTTCCAGGACCCCTGCAGATACCAAAACGCAGAAGCTTAAGTCCCTTACTTAAAATGGTGTAGTACAGTCAACCCTATGTACCCAAAATGAGAAACCTGCCAATATGAAGAGCGACTACAGGGTTTCAAATGCTAACTAAATTTAGTTCAGTAACAAACTTTTATTGTGTCTGATTGGTGCTAAATCTTACAACAGGCATTTGCAGTCCAAAAATGAGTAAGGCATAGTTACCCTCAGGAACTTAACAGTCTAGTAATATTTAGCTGTATTAAGTTATTTGTGCTTATTTATTGTAAGATACTTTAGATTTCTGGTTTTCATTATCATCTGGCCAAAATATACCATATCCCATTTTTAATCATATATGCCATCAGGTCTCCAGTTGGTAATAATTTACTTAAATGTATGGCTAAATAATAAGCAAAAATTTTCATATATTTTAGAAAATATCTTTTATATTCTATAGTCCACATTTTATAGGCAGGAAAGCTGGCAGGGATCTGAAAGTCAAAACAACTTTCTACTGTAGTTCATAGGAGAGTACAGACTATGAAAAAGGAATGATTATTTGGTGCTAATGAGCAACTTAATTCAGTGTGAGATTATTATTTTATCTAATGCATTGGAGGTGAAATTCTCTATTTTCTTGATATTTCTCATGCATTATTTTATACTGTTAACAGCTTAATAGATATATTTACTTTGTATTAGTTTTCCAGATCAAGAAATTCGTAAAGTTGCAGTTCAACAGTTAGACAACCTCTTGAATGATGAACTACTGGAATATCTCCCACAGCTAGTTCAGGTAAGAACAGCAAAGTTGCCAAGGGACTCCAGGATTTTAACCAATAATTCTCTAAAACAGTTCCCAGTGAATCACCAATAGACTACATAAAAGTGATAATAGCAATTTGGTCAGCCGGGGGCTAAAAAATTATAGCTCATATGTCAATATGGGTACCACAGACATTCTCTAGCCATAATTGGTTACAGTTACAAAAAAGGTATATAAACGCCAAAAGGGAAAATTTTTAGAAAATGACTTCAATTATTAATTAGAACAGGAAAAAAATAGAAATGCTTGTGATGAAATACTTGCATCCAACTGTATATATAAAACAATAAAAAATTAACCAAATAAATATTATGTAGAAAATAGTCATTTACTAGGCATCCGCTCATAATATTTTTCTTGCTTTTCCCATATTCTAATATTAATTATAGATTTTATAAAAGTAGTTTCTAATAACCAAATTCTGCTGCCAGATAGTACACTTTTATGACATCAAATATCACAATATTGGAGTAATTTTGGAAAATAATATAAATTTATCTAGAAATATGATCAAGGATGGATTTAGTCTGAATATGTTGAAATATAAACAATTACACAAATGGTCATGTATTGATATATGATTGAATATCCAAAATATAAGCAATGATTTGTTTTCTAAGTTAACTGTATACTGAATGCTGAATAGGCCTAAAATAGTGGTCTTTATGTTTTTCTTTTGTCTTGCTTTTAACACAGGTATTTTCTTATCTGAAATGTCAGGTTGTAGTTACAAGCTATTTTAAATGCCAGGTGACTCAGGTTTTGAATTTAAGACAGGAGACCCTAAGACTGAAGTGGGGAGCTTCTATGAATAGCCTTGAATACCATGTTACTTTACAAACAGAATATGCACTTCTCTAAAGGCCTCCTAAAGAGAGAGCTGGTTTAGAAATATATATACCATAGAGTTGCTTCTACCACTCCTTATAGTTGTGACTTCCCTAGGCTTGCCAGGATAGTGTAGTGAAAATGAAGATTAATACAACTTGCAGGAACACTATTCATCTCATGCCTCATGAATATGGGCAAACTGCTATATCTAACCCAACTCAAAACAGTAAGTTTTTACAAAAGTTTACATAGATTAAATCCATTTGAAAACCCCAATCTGAATCAATAACACTTGGCACCAGGAATGTCACTGAGAGCCATATGCCTATAAATGCAAATTCGTAGACAAGGTGCACACAGGATCCAACATAGCAAATACACAGAGATAAAGATGCAACTTTATCTTAATAGTTGCAGTTATTCCCTAATTAAAATTAATGATTATAAACTCATGTGAGATGGAAAAAAATCTAAAATGTGACTGGAAAATAAATGAAGGTTGGGAAGAATTTTCAAAACATTCATTGTGGGGTTTGCCCTTACACTTCAGTTCTCCACCCTGACATTAAAACTTTCCAAGACATGAGAGACCTTCAAGATGGCGGAAGAATAAGACGTAGAGATCACCTTCCTCCCGACAAATACATCAGAAATACATCTACATGTGGAACAACTCCTACAGAACACCTACTGAATGCTGGCAGAAGACGTCAGACTTCCCAAAAGGCAAGAAACTGGGTAGGGCCAAAGAAAAAAGAAAAAACAGAGACAAAAGAATACGGATGGGACCTGCACCTATGGAAGGGAGCTGTGAAGGAGGAAAAGATTCCACACACTAGGAAGCCCCTTCACTGGCAGAGACGGGGTGTGGCAGGGGGGAAGCTTCAGAACCACGGAGGAGAGCGCAGCCACAGGGGTGCGGAGGGCAAAGTGGAGAGATTCCCGCACAGAGGATCAGTGCCAACCAGCACTCACCAGCCTGAGAGGCTTGTCTGCTCACCCGCTGGGGCGGGCGGGGCTGGGAGCTGAGGCTCAGGCTTCGGAGGTCGGATCCCAGGGAGAGGACTGGGGTTGGCTGTGTGAACACAGTGTGAAGGGGGCTAGTGCACCACAGCTAGCCGGGAGGGAGTCCGGGGAAAAGTCTGGAACTGCCGAAGAGGCTAGAGACCACTGTTTCGGGGTGCATGAGGAGAGGGGATTCAGAGCACTGCCTAAACGAGCTCCAGAGACAGGCGCGAGCCGTAGCTATTTGTGCGGACACCAGAGGCGGGCATGAAACGCTAAGGCTGCTGCTGCAGCCACCAAGAAGCCTGTGTGCAAACACAGGTCACTATCCACACCTCCCCTCCCAGGAGCCTGTACAACCTGCCACTGCCAGGGTCCCGTGATCCAGGGACAACTTCCCCTGGAGAACGCACGGAGCCTCAGGCTGGTGCAACGTCACACTGGCCTCTGACGCCGCAGGCTCCCCCTGCATTCCATACCCCTCCCTACCCCCAGCCTGAGTGAGCCAGAGCCCCTGAATCAGCTGCTCCTTTAACCCCGTCTTGTCTGAGCAAAGAACAGATGCCCTCAGGTGACCTACACGCAGAGGCGGGGCTAAATCCACAGCTGAACCCCAAGAGCTGTGCAAACAAAGAAGAGAAAGGGAAATCTCTCCCGGAAGCCTCAGGAGCAGCGGATTAAATCACCACAATCAACTTGATGTACACTGCATCTCTGGTCTACCTGAAGAGACAACAAATCATCCCAGAATTGAGGTGGTGGACTATGGGAACAGCAATATATATATTTTTTTCCTTATTCTCTTTTTGTGAGTGTGTATGTGTATGCTACTTTGTGTGATTTTGTCTGTATAGCTTTGCTTTTACCATTTGTCCTAGGGTTCTCTCTGTCCTTTTTTTTTTTTTTTAATTACTTTACAATTTTTTTATTTAAAAAAATTATTTTTTATTTGGTACTTTAGTAAATATTTTATTTTACTTTTCTTTCTTTCTTTTTTTCTCCCTTCTCTTCTGAGCCGTTTGGCTGGCAGGGTCTTGGTGCTCTGGCCAGCTGTCAGCCATGTGCCTCTGAGGTGGGAGAGCAGAGTTCAGTACATTGGTCCACCAGAGACCTCCCGGCTCCACATAATATCAAATCCTGAAAGCTCTCCCAGAGATCTCCATCTCAATGCCAAGACCCAGCTCCACTCAACGACCAGCAAACTACAGTGCTGGAAAACCTATGCCAAAAAACTAGCAAGACAGGAACACAACCCCACCCATTAGCAGAGAGGCTGCCTAAAATCAGAATAAGGTCACAAAACACACCATCGGATGCAAGCCTGCCCACCAGAAACACAAGATCCAACCTCATCCACCAGAACACAGGCACTAGTCCCCTCCACCAGGAAGCCTACACAATCTACTGAACCAACCTTAGCCACTGGGAGCAGACATCAAGAAAAAGGGGAACTACAGACCTGCAGCCTCTGAAAACGAGACCCCAAACACAGTAAGTTAAGCACAATGACAAGATAGAGAAACACACAGCAGATGAAGGAGCAAGGTAAAAACCCTCCAGACCAAACAAATGAAGAGCAAATATGCAGTCTATGTGAAAAAAGAATTCAGAATAATGATAGTAAAGATGATTCAAAATCTTGGAAATAGAATGGAGAAAATACAAGAAACATTTAACAAGGACCTATAACAACTAAAGAGAAAAACAAACAATGATGAGCAACACAATAAATGAAATTAAAAGTTCTCTAGAAGTAATCAATAGAAGAATAACTGAGGCAGAAGAACAGATAAGTGACTGGGAAGATGAAATAGTGGAAATAACTACCACAGAGCAGAATAAAGAAAAAAGAATCAAAAGAATTGAGGACAGTCTCAGAGACTTCTGGGACAACATTAAACACACGAACATTCCAAGTATAGGGGTCCCAGAAGCAGAAGAGAAAAAGAAAGGAACTGAGAAAATATTTGAAGAGATTACAGTTGAAAACTTCCCTAATATGGAAAGGAAATAATTAATCAAATCCAGGGAGCACAGAGAGTCCCATACAGGATAAATCCAAGGAGAAACATGCCAAGAGACATATTAATTACACTATCAAAAATTAAATGCAGGGGCTTCCCTGGTGGCGCAGTGGTTGAGAATCTGCCTGCCAATGCAGGCGACATGGGTTCGTGCCCCGGTCCAGGAAGATCCCACATGCCGCGGAGTGGCTGGGCCTGTGAGCCATGGCCGCTGTGCCTGCGCGTTCGGAGCCTGTGCTCTGCAATGGGAGAGGCCACAACAGTGAGAGTCCCACATACAGCAAAAAGAAAAAAAAAAATTAAATGCAAAGAAAAAATATTAAAAGTAAAAGCAGCAAGGGAAAAACAATAAATAACATACAAGGGAATCCACATAATGTTAACAGTTGGTCTTTCAGGAGAAACTCTGCAAGCCAGAATGGAGTGGCAGGAAATATTTAAAGTGATGAAAGGGAAAAACCTACAACCAATATTACCTTACCCAACAAGGATCTCATTCAGATTTGATAGAGAAATTAAAACCTTTACAGACAAGCAAAAGCTAAGAGAATCCATACCACCACACCAGCTTTACAACAAATGCTAAAGGAACTTCTCTAGTCAAGAAACACAAGAGAAGGAAAAGATCTACAATAAAAAACCCAAAACAATTATGATAATGGAAATAGGAAAATACATATCTATAATTACCTTAAATGTAAACGGATATAATGCTCCAACCAAAAGACACAGACTGGCTGAATGGATACAAAAACAAGACCCATATTTATGCTGTCTACAAGAGACACACTTCAGACCTAGGGACACAAACAGACTGAAAGTGAGGAATGGAAAAAGGTATTCCATGCCAATGGAAATCAAAAGAAAGCTGGAGTAGCAATTCTCATATCAAACAAAATAGACTTTAAAATAAAGACTATTACAATAGACAAAGAGGTACTCTACATAATGATCAAAGGATCAACCCAAGAAGAAGATATAACAATTGTAAATATTTATGCACCCAACATAGGAGCACCTCAATATCTAAGTCAAATGCTAACAGCCGTAAAAGGGGAAATCGACAGTAACACAATCCTAGTAGGGGGCTTTAACACCCAACTTTCACCAATGAAGAGATCATCCAAAATGAACATAAAAAAGGAAACACAAGCTTTAAATGATACATTTAACAAGATGGAATTAATTGATATTTACAGGACATTCCATCTCAAAACAACAGAAAATACTTTATTCTCAAGTGCTCATGGAACATTCTCCAGGATAGATCATATCTTGGATCACAAATCAAACCTTGGTAAATTTAAGAAAATTGAAATCATATCAAGTATCTTTTCTGACCACAACGCTATGAGACTAGATATTAATTACAGGGAAAAAAAATCGATAAAAAATACCAACACATGGAGGCTAAACAATATGCTACTTAATAACCAAGAGATCATTGAACAAACCTAAGAGGAAATCAGAAAATACCCAGAAACAAATAACAATGAAAACACGACGACACCAAACCTATGGGATGCAGCAAAAGCAGTTCTAAGAGGGAAGTTTATAGCAATACAATCATACCTCAAGAAACAAGAAACATCTCAGATAAACAAGCTAACCTTACACCTAAAGCAATTAGAGAAAGGAGAAAAAAAAAACCCAAAGTTAGCAGAAGGAAAGAAATCATAAAGATCAGGTCAGAAAGAAATGATAAAGAAATGAAGGAAACAATAGCAAAGATCAATAAAACTAAAAGCTGCTTCTCTGAGAAGATAAACCAAATTGATAAACCGTTAGCCAGACTCATCAAGAAAAAAAGGGAGAAGACTCAAATCAATAGAATTAGAAATGAAAAAGGAGAAGTAACAACTGACACTGCAGAAATACAAAGGATCATGAGAGATTACTACAAGCAAATATATGCCAATAAAATGGACAACCTGGAAATAATGGACAAATTCTTAGAAAAGCACAACCTTCTGAGACTGAACCAGGAAGAAATAGAAAGTATAAACACACCAATCACAAGCACTGAAATTGAAACTGTGATTAAAAATCTTCCAACAAACAAAAGCCCAGGACCAGATGGCTTCATAAGCGAATTCTATCAAACATTTAGTGAAGCGCTAACACCTATCCCTCTCAGACTCTTCCAAAATATAGCAGAGGGAGGAACACTTCCAAACTCATTCTGCAAGGCCACCATCACCCTGATACCAACACCAGACAAAAATGTCACAAAGAAAGAAAACTACAGGCCAATATCACTGATGAACATAGATGCAAAAATCCTCAACAAAATACTAGCAAACAGAATCCAACAGCACATTAAAAGCATCACACACCATGATCAAGTGGGGTTTATCCCAGGAATGCTAGAATTCTTCAATATATGCAAATTAATAAATGTGATACACCATATTAACAAATTGAAGGAGAAAAATCATATGATCATCTCAATAGATGAAGAAAAAGCTTTTGACAAAATTCAACACCACTTTATGACAAAACCCTCCAGAAAGTAGACATAGAGGGAACTTACCTCAACATAATAAAGGCCATATATGACAAACTGATAGCCAACATCATTCTCAATGTTGAAAAACTGAAACCATTTTCACAAAGATCAGGAACAAGACAAGGTTGCCCACTCTCACCACTATTATTCAACATAGTTTTGAAAGTTTTAGCCACAGCAATCAGAGAAGAAAAAGAAAAAAATATCCAAATTGGAAAAGAAGAAATAAAACTGTCACTATTTGCAGATGATATGATACTATACATAAAGAATCCTAAAGATGCTACCAGAAAACTACTAGAGCTAATCAATGAATTTGGTAGAGTAGCAGGATACAAAATTAATGCAGAGAAATCTCTTGCATTCCTGTACCCTAATGATGAAAAATCTGAAAGAGAAATTAAGGAAACACTCCCATTTACCATTGCAACAAAAAGAATAAAATACCTAGGAATAAACCTACCTAAGGAGACAAAAGACCTGTATGCAGAAAACTATAAGACACTGGTGACAGATATTAAAGATGATACAAAGAGTTGGAGAGGGATACCATGTTTTTGGATTGGAAGAATCAACATTGTGAAAATTACTCCACTACCCAAGTAATCTACGCATTCAATGCAATCCCTATCAAACTACCAATGGAATTTTTCACATAACTAGAACAAAGAATTTCACAATTTGTGTGGAAACACCAAAAACCCCAAATAGCCAAAGCAATCTTGTGAAAGAAAAACGGAGCTGGAGGAATCAGGCTCCTGGACTTCAGGCTATACAAAAAGCTACAGTAATCAAGACAGTATGGTACTGGCACAAAATCAGAAATATAGATCAATGGAACAGGATAGAAAGCCCAGAGATATACCCATGCACATGTGGTCACCTTACCTTTGATAAAGGAGACAAGAATATACAATGGAGAAAAGATTGCCTCTTCAATAAGTGGTGCTAGGAAAACTGGACAGCTATATGTAAAAGAATGAAATTAGAACACTCCCTAACACCATACACAAAAATAAACTCAAAATGGATTAAAGACCTAAATGTAAGTCCAGACACAATAAAACTCTTAGAGGAAAACATAGGCAGAACACTCTATGACATAAATCACAGCAAGATCCTTTTTGACCCATCTCCCAGAGAAATGGAAATAAAAACAAAACTAAATAAATGGGACCTAATGAAACTTAAAATCTTTTGCACAACAAAGGAAACCGTAAATGAGATGAAAAGACAACCCTCAGAATGGGAAAAAATATTTGCATTGAAGCAACTGACAAAGGATTAATCTCCAAAATTTACAAGCAGCTCATGCAGCTCAATATCAAAAAAACAAACAACCCAATCCAAACATGGGCAGAAGACCCAAACAGACATTTCTCCAAAGAAGAAAACAGATTGCCAACAAACACATGAAAGAATGCTCAGCATCACTAATCATTAGAGAAATGCAAATCAAAACTACAATGAGGTATCATCTCACACCAATCAGAATGGCTATCATCAAAAAATCTACAAACGATAAATGCCTGGGAGGGTGTGGAGAAAAGAGAACCCTATTCACTGTTGATGGGAATGTAAGTTGATACAGCCACTATGGAGGAAAGTGTGGAAGTTCCTTAAAAAACTAAAAATAGAACTACCATACAACTCAGCAATCCCACTACTGGGCATATACCCTGAGAAAACCAGAATTCTAAAAGAGTTATGTACCACAATGTTCACTGCAGCTCTGTTTACAGTAGCCATGACATGGAAGCAACCTAAGTGTCAATCGACAGATGAATAGATAAAGAAGGTGTGGCACATATACAATGGAATATTTAACAGCCATAAAAAGAAACAAAATTGAGTTGTTTGTAGTGAGGTGGATGGACCTAGAGTCTTTTGTACAGAGTGAAGTCAGAAAGAGAAAAACAAATACCATATGCTAACACATATATATGGAATCTAAGGAAAAAAAAAAAGTCTGATAAACCTAGTGACAGGCAGCAATAAAGACACAGACATAGAGAATGGACTTGAGGACAGGGGAAGGGGAAGGGTAAGCTGGGATGAAGTGAGAGGGTGGCATGGACTTATGCATACTACCAAATATAAAATAGATAGCTAGTGGGAATCAGCCACATAGCACAGGGAGATCAGCTCAGTGCTTTGTGATCACCTAGAGGGGTGGACTAAGGAGGGTGGGAGGGAGACGCATGAGGGAGGAGATATGGGTACATATGTATATGTATAGTTGATTCCCTTTGTTATAACACACCATTGTAAAGCAATTATACTCCAATAAAGATGTTAAAAAAAAAATACTTTCCAAGACATAATCAAATCCTACCCTGCTGATTATTTTCTAGAATCATGTTATTTTTGTTATGCATTCTTTTATTAGAATTAAACAGGCTATATTAAAGAGCAATAAGAATGGACTTTAAGACCATAATGAAAACAGAATGTATGGCTTATAGCTAGAAATCAAATAAGATACAGACCCAGAGGTACTGCAAACCACAAGCTGTAACTAACAATGCAGGTAGGTTTCAAGAAGAGAGTTCAAAATAATGCAGTATGCACCAAAAATATTGCCTACCCTCTAGATGGTGAGGCAGGATGCAGGTGGAAATTGTAGCAGTAGACAGAGTGAGCAGGGAGTTTGGAAGCAAGGACAGCAATTCAAGATCAATAAGTAGTTACTGGGTTCAGAAAGAAATCACAGGGAAATCTGAAAAGAAAGCTAAAAGACAAGCACGGAAGTAAATTCTGAGACATCTCTCCTGGTCATAGGCTCATAGGATATGTTCACTATAAGGGCATGAACACAACCAATGGTCTAGTCAGTCCAGTATTACAATGTAAATTAAAGAAGCCCGCAACTGCAGTTTAAGACAACACACATTATGGTCTTTATATATTCAGACAACATTCAGAGATTATGCAAATTTTCTGAAATCATCTTTGACATTCTCACACTTTGGGAATTCATAAATGTTCCCATCCTTGAGGATGGTTAGCATACTGAGGTGTTTCTTCAGGTGTGCATTAAATGAATGTTGTACCCACTTTTTTCTGCTCTCTATACTGTGGTATAAAACCAGGCTTAAACTGTGTGTGTGTGTGTGTGTGTGTGTGTGTGTGTTTGTGTGTGTGTGTGTGTGTGTGTGTGTGTGAGAGAGAGAGAGAGACTTAAATGGTTTACTGGGCAACAAACCATAGAAGCTTTGTTTCTCAAGCAGGAATAAGCATTTTTAGGAAGATAGGAAGAAAACCTGACTTTCATTTTCACAACTTATTCAGATTCCTGAGATGATGGGGGCCCAGATACTTACTGACTGCCGATGGTGAAGTCCCTATAGAGTGTGGGTGGAGGTCTGAATTAGGTCCCGAAGGAGATCAGAGGTTGCTTTTGATGATTGTGTTTCCCACCAGGTTGGGTATACTAGAGAACATTAGAAAGTTGTTCCCAGTGCAGATGAAGGCATGGGAGATTTGGGATGGGTGAATTATGGTGGGAACAGTCAGCTTTGAAACCTATAAGGAAAGCTTCAAAGCCTTCAGATTAATACTCAGTTGGTGATTTCAGTTAAGGCTTTGGGTGTGTATTAATTTCATCTCCAAAAGAAGAGAAACATCTACTGCTTAATAATGCCATTTTTATATTGAAGACACTGTTCATGATATTATTTTTTGTGCCAAGATTCTCTTCCTAGGCATGGTTGAACTCCACCAACAACCTGCTCCTATTTATTATCCTGTGATGCTAAAGCAAAAATAAGGAAAGGAAGCAGACTACACACCCCCAATTGTGTGTTGTGTGTATGCTCTGTTATTAGTTATACACCAGCTAATAAAGCTATCAAATATAAACATTTTGTTAAAATGTTGATGCTGTTATCCCTGTCTTTCTCAAGACTCTTAGGTTCCTTTGTATTTGCTGTAATTTTGTTACTGAGAAAAAAAAAAAGGAAACTAATTGTATCTCTTATTTCAGGCTGTCAAGTTTGAATGGAACCTTGAAAGTCCTCTAGTACAACTTCTGATACACCGCTCACTGCAAAGCATCCAGATTGCCCATCGTCTTCACTGGTAAGATTAACCAAAATAGGTTAGAATACCTTTTTTTATTGTCAACTTTTCTTTGTGGGGCAGCTTTCCCTTGTAATTGATACAAACTTGCACTTAAAATTCAGCCAAATTTGAGTCTTTGTCAAGGCTATTTTTATTTATGAGTATAATTTAACTGTCATCATCTTCAAAATCTTCCTTTGGTACTGTTGCTGCTCTTTAAATCCAACCAGAATTTTAAATCTGGATGATACCTTTCCTATAGCTTTAAATCACAAGGTCTACGTGTGATCACGTCTACTTGCTTAATATTTCAATATAAAATCTAGTTATAGGACTGTGTATGTTTTTGGAAGAATGTATGCTTTAAAAGAAATTTCTGTACAATATTAGTTATAAACAGTGGGGTCTAAAGACCAATATGTGCTCTTTAAGTTAAAAATTCCTACAGCACTAAACTTTTCCCAAAGCATAAATTTTGAATATTATTAGTGGAGAAGTCAGACTTATTTAAGAGATACCAGAATTCCTCATCATAACCTGCTCCTGATCCTACTGAACAAGCTATTCTTTGGATGCTGTTCTCCCTACTTTTATTATAACATTGTAAATTCACACAAAAATTTTAGCAATTACAAATGTCAGTGACCAAAGGATGAAATTGAATCTATCCTTTGTCCTCACATATGTATAACAAGCATCATTTTATTGGCTTCAATTGCTAGTGGAGAACTTTAATAAGAAAAAAGGAAGTCAGTATCATTTTTGAATATCATGTTTTTCTGCTTCAAAAAACATTACTCATGTTGACATCACTCTTCCCATGAAAATGACTCAAGGATTTCATAGCAAAACAGAAATACAAGGAATTGTCAAGCACTAACATTTGATTTGATGCTGAATTTCATTTCAAATTCCGAATAGAAATGCTAGGGCATTTTCCTCTAGCATGTCAGTATAATTAGGCATCAGATACATTGGCCAACAGTGGGCCTTTCACTAAATAGACTCTCTTATCCAGCTCTGAATTGAGTCTTATTCCCTACCATTTTTCGATCAACTACTTTGGTGGGAAGTTAAGTGGATACACTTGTTGGTGTTTCACTGTCATAATAAAGCTAGAAGAACTCCAGTAACCTCAATTTCCCTTATAACTTCACTTTTTTTCACTTTTCACTTTTTTAACATATGTTTATTCAAATGAAGGCATATTTAAAAATAACATGACCACCTAACAATCTTGATTTAAATATTTGAACCAAAACATAATATAAAATATATAAAGTAAAAAAGTATATAGAAAGATAATTTTTAAAAAATAGAATAAAATATTAAGGACTTATCCTAATACATTGATTGTTATAATACTAATTCTAGAGCCACCTTAGTAAGTTCTTCATCTGCTAAAAGGGTGTGAAAAGTGGAGTAATTTGAAAGACAACAATGAGTGCAAAGTTGTCAACCAATGTCACACTTGCAGATTCACAATAAATACAATAATGTCACTGTTTCCAAAGAAGTTAGGAGGAAAGACTTTCTAAGTATAGTTCTCATCCTTATAAAAAAGAGAAAAACCAATAACAAAGCCCGTTTCTCTTCTCACTGATTTAAGAGAGTAAGTTAGAAGGGCTAGAAAAGAATATAAGTTATGAATAAGAAGGGCTAGAAAAGAATATAAGTTATAAATGGACTGCTTGTTTCTGAATGCTTAATTTGTGAAAATATGGAAAAGGAAAAGGAAAACATGGAGGGAAATATTTAATTACCCACATTCTTTTAAAACAAAAATTAAGAATCAGGCAAAATATCCTAAGCATCAAAGAACATTACATATATTTAGAATATATCTTGGAGTTAAAAAATAATAGCTGCTGGTGCATAGCATCATATTTAGGGGACATTTGTTTGTAGAATATTGATTTTTTGTGTGTAGAATGTTGAGTTAAAACTTTAAAGATGCAGCTCAGACCCTGCATGATACACTTAAAAATATTCTCAATATATCTTTCCTTAAAAACAAAACAAAACAACAACAAAAGGCAATACCCTGTAATTTAAAAAAAAAGATAGAGCTCCATCAGATATCAGTTTAATGATTTTTCTCCACTCAGATGAGCTCCTGCTTCCTCATATTCAGCATGTTCAACACTAAACGCAGCAACTTACCCTGCTCACTCAGGTCTTGGAGGCTTTTCTCGATCTTCCCCATTTCTCACGAATATGCCCAGTTGTTTACCAAGCCCTATAATCCTATACCTCCTAAATAGCTCTCCCTGCATCCACTGCTTCCACCTGTCACTGCCACTGATCAGGATATTGCCTCATCAGATACTGAGTTATGAATAAACAGGCTTGCACAGAAACCATCTTGACTACTTGCCATCACTGTGGGTAGCCGTCCTGAAAAGGGAAATTGACTTGGAGTTACTGTTGGAAAGGTGATGTAGGATGAGTATCCCCTATTTTTCATGAAAAGGGAGTTAACAATAAGCTTTCGATTGGGAAGGTTTAAAAGCTTTCAATCACAATTTGCACCCTACAAGGTGACTGTAAATGGGTATAGTAGCATTTGGAGTTCACAACTAGGAGGCCCCTCCCCCATCATATAACAATTATAGAAACTTAAACTCAGTGCCCCTTTCTGTTTTGAATAAGAAACAAACAGCTGTCACTAGCTGATAGTGAGATATTGGGTTGAATGGGGCTCCCCAAAAGATATACCTACATCTTAACTCCAGGAACCTGTAACTAAGACCTTATTTGGAAAAAGGATTTGAAGATGTAATTAAATTTAAAATCTTGAGATTAAATCATCCTTTATTATCAGGGTGGGTCCTAAATCCAATGACAAGTGTCCTTATAAGAGACAGAGGAGAAGATACACACAAACAGAAAAGGCCATGTGGAGATGGAGTCAATACAGCCCAGAGCCAAGGATTGTCCAGGGTCACCAGAAGCTGTAAGAGGCAAGGAAGGATTTTCCCCTAGAGCCTTAAAAGGGAGTACAACCTATCTTGATTTCAAACTTCTGGTGTCCCAAACTGTGAGATTAATTTCTATTGTTTAAGCCATCAGTTAGTATTAATTTGTTATGGCAGCCACAGGAAATATACAGCAAGGAAAGGACTTTATGAAGGGCTCTGACTAGATTGACTCTGATGTCACATCATGCAGGAAGCTTTCCTTGACCCTCTCCCCAGCCACTCTCCAGGGTTGATTGAGTATTGCTCCCATGTTGTATCCCAGAGTATACTCTACATGACTCAGCAGATGTTGTGTCACACAACCTTAACATATTGCCCTGTCGGCATCCACTCCTAGTCCATATAGTGGCTAATGAGAGCAATCATGTCATACTCATCAGCATACTAATCACACCAATGTCTGGAACTCAAGAGGTGCTGAAAAAAATGTTTTTAAAATCACGAAACCATAGAAATTTCTCTAAGGCTGTCAATATTTTCACATGCTTGGAATTCAGTGCATTCTCAAAGGCACTGTTAGTGCTCTAGCCAAATCCCCTTTACCTGGCTGGTGGACCCATCTTGCAGTTTCAGTGAAAATTGACTGCCAACTGACAACTGCCTCTTCTCTGGAGAGTTGTTCTCTGCTAACATAGCTACCTGGCCTGGGAAGTGGGAAATCTTTAAGGTACAGTTTACATTCCAGAACCTCCCCAGGGATGAATCAAAGCTAGATGTGACCTGACCTCCTGGTTAACTCCTTCCCCTCCCCTACAATGCTTCTCTTACTTCCTTAAAGGTTTTTTCCTAAAGAGCACTCCTTCAGTAAATCACATACACCTTAATTCCTGTCTCATAGTCTGTTCTAGGGAAGCTTACCTAAGATAAGCATTTCTTTATTGAAGAAAAAGAATTTAAATATGTGTTTTTTAAAAACTGGAGCATCAGTATGCTAGGGATGTGTCACAAATGGAACAGCAGTATTGCAGTCTTTCATACTCCTAATACTAGTTTGATTGAATGAGCTCCAAGAGAACCATTTTGAATCGAAATCTGTATAAATTGTTTTTTAAGGCCTATCCTACAAAACTCTGAAAGCATTCCCTTCAAAGTGTGGGGTTAACCTGAGATGAAACAAACATTTGCAAACTCTCTAAGTGCAGCAATTTTTTTGTTTTATTCACTGATATAGCACAAGCACCTAGGGCAGTACTTGGCACTTGATAAATATTAAATAAATTTTTACTGAATGAATGAATAGGACAAAGTTGCCCAACTGGGTACATGCAGAATTGTGACATAAGAGGGCTGTTTGAGCAGTCAGTGCGTCTTGATGCCACACAGATTTGGCAAGACTAGAACGATGTCAGGACATTGGCCCAGTCAGGTACAAGGCAATGCATATCACTAGTGAAGTCAAAACTGGATTGGAGGGGCCTTCCCTGGTGGCGCAGTGGTTGAGAGTCCGCCTGCCGATGCAGGGGACATGGGTTCGTGCCCTGGTCCGGGAAGATCCCACATGCCGCGGAGCGGCTGGGCCCATGAGCCATGGCCGCTGAGCCTGCGCATCCGGAGCCTGTGCTCCGCAATGGGAGAGGCCACAACAGTGAGAGGCCCACGTACCACAAAAAAAAAACAAAACCTGAATTGGTGGGAGAGTGTGAGCAGAAGCCAGGGACTAACCTGAGTCGGGAATTAAGGCCTGAAAAGCAAGCTGATGCAATGTCTGCTGGACCAGTTGGGAGAACCATGGAGTGAATTAAGGCCATGGTGTCTCTGGGATCACGAGGACTTTCCAAGGTGGCCCATGGTATTAAAGGACTACATGAGCTTTAATATACTATGCATAAAATTGAGATGATGTGAAATCTGCCCATTCATTTTCTCAACAATCTAAACTTATCTAGAATTTTGGGGCAATTTCTCAAATCAGGGACTACTCTAAATAAAGCAAAATAATGTGGAAATTTTGCATCATGTGATTTGAAGTCCTATGTTCCCCTCACCCCCTCTCCTAAATATGTCTCCCCAGTGCCTGAAATTCTCTCATTAGCAAGTCACTCCTTTAGGTTAACATTGTTCCCTCCCAGAATTTCTCTTCTCATGTAAAAAGTATATATATTCAGAACGTAATGCTTATGATGAATTGGTTTATGATTTGTTCATTTATGTGACAAATGTTGAGATGTTAGCCATTGTTGAACTATTAAGGATATGGGAATAGAATCTAAAAAAGAGTGGATATATGTATATGTATAACTGATTCACTTTGCTGTACAGCAGAAACTAACACAACAGTTTAAATCAACTATACTCCAATAAAAATTAATTTTAAACAAAAGGTAGACTAGAATGGTCCTTGCCTAAAGAAGCTCACAAACTAACAACACATTAGCATCCAGGCAGCAGGAAAAAGCCCACAGGCTATGTGGCAGGGACAGAGTAGCAGGAGTAAGCTGACAACAGATTCTGTCCATTTTACAGTTTTGCCCATGACCTGTTCCAAGTATAAGCACAAGGCAGAGAGGCAAGTCTGGCCATCAAGTAAATAAAAAAGCCTCAACTGTGCTCCCATTCTGTTAGAGTTAAGTACTGATAAAGGCATACAAGTGAATATATAAAGGAGGTAAATGCTCTCTCTGCTTTGATGTCTGGAACACTCCCTGAAGTGAGAGTGAAGAGCTGTACTTTAGGGAGTTACTGCGGTATAATAGGGCACACATCATACAGAATCAGGAGGTTTTAAAGCCTCCATCCTTTACCTTCTAGAATCATTATATTGCTACTAATTCACCTTTTTACCTTTACAGTATAATAAATAATAAATTATTGCTTCACTTTTTTGTAAGGGGAAGATATGTCTTGTCATTTAATATTGATCTGTTATAATCATCTTTCACCCTGTCATTCTCAGAAAAGTATACACCAGATAAAATCCCTACAATGAGCAACTCACTAAACTAACGACAGCTTTTCTCTACTCCAACCAACCTGAAAAAAAAGTGATGGCTATTTGTAAGAAAGTTTACATTTTACATAATCTGTAAAATTCATTAGCACAGTTTTCTAATTAAGGTGTAATATAAGAACAATTGTTTTTGTCTGTTTTATTTTTATTTTATATAATAGAGGTTATATGTAGTTCCTTTAGTAAAAAAGATTTATTAGAAAGCAATACAATTTTTAAGTTATTTTCTAATATCATTTAAGTCTTATTACTCCTATTAAATGTATATGAAAATAGAATCTGATACAAAGCTCTTCCATAGATCCATGCAAAAACCAGGAAAAGAGCTCCACCTTAAATGTATCCCTAGTTTAAATTATTTTCCCTTTAAATTCTTCTATTTTGTTAAATAAGTGAAGAGTTGTAAAAATGCACATTTTGTAAATACGTACTGACCTCAAATGTTGGAACTCAGACATCTGGCCTTTGGGAACTAAACTTTCTAATCCAGTCTCTCGCAATTTTTCATTATAATAGCCACATGCAATTACATCATTGCTTCCTTAGGTAGTAATCTGGTTTCCTTATAATAATATCAGCTCCTCTCTGTCTCTTAACCCAAATCTGTAACATAAACATAGTTTATGTTACAGATTTGGGTTAAGACCTTGAAAAACATCATTATACTGCTTAAGTTTTGTTGTTTCTCAATGAAGAAGAGCAGGAAAAAGATCTGGATTGGTGATAAGGAATAGGAACGTATCAGCATGTTGCTGGTACTGGACCCAGGTAAAGAAAGGGAGAGAATCAGAGCGTCATGTCGAAGATGTTTTTAGGTACCAGGTCTAGAAGTAGCACACACCACTTCGGCCTATATTCCATAGGTGGGAAGTCAGTAAGAAGGCCCCACCCACTGCAAGGGAGTATAGGAAAGCAGACCAGGTGTACATCTATATACAGAAGCAAAATGCTGTTGGATCTGGTAAACCCAGAGCAGGGTCTGCCACAGAGGTAAAAGCCATATAGATGACTCAAGAAATTTGGCCATTAAGTGATAAAGAGGACTTGAAAAGAAAACCAGTACTCACCTTTACATGTATTAATTGGCTTTCTTTTCAAAAACTGAAATTGCCTCAATAGATAAAAAATACTACTACCTAACTACCTGATTAAGAATCATCATTTTGACAGATATCCTCTAAAAGTGGCTTTTCTCTAACAATTCTATAAAAATTTCCAAGAGATTTAACCTATAGGTACATTTTGTAACCATTTTACCTGGAGGGCTCATTATTAATATATTTATGTAGCTTGGTGGGTACTGGTATCTTATCTCAAGAGGTCCAAAATTGAATCAAACATTTCTACTCTCTACTCTTTCAATCCTTGCCCCTACCATTCCCAAACTGTCTTTTTCATATGCAGTGTCCTGGTTTATGCTCACCAGAAAATCATCCAACATAGAAAATCTGGGAGGCATTTTTCTTACCCAGCAATCTTCCTCATTCAGCAGTCCTTAAGTCCTAACTGTTGTTTCTCAAAAATATATTTTGATTTGTCCTTTTTCTATCTCCATGGCCAACACCTTATCTCAAGCCTTCAGTGTTACCTACTTGGACTACAGCCTTCTAATTGTTTTTCTTCCCTTCCATTCTTTCCTGTTTTCAGTCCATCCATCCTTCACACTGCTCTGAGAAAAATCTTTGTGTAATACCACTTGATCCCTACTCATAAAGTAGGCTCTAGTTCCTAGGGAACCCCCAGCTGGCTAGCATAATTCCATAATTCCAGTCACCTTTTTCTGCTTACAGGGTTTAGAATTATTGGACTATGACATTAATCTCTTCTCCCTTAATATGACCTTGCAGTACATTTTCATGATCTCAACTCCATCTACCTCCCATCCCATGGTTTTCTACAACCATAGTCTTTTCTATTCTTAAGTAGTTACTCAAATTTTCAGAGGTCTTTCATGCCTTGATGACTATGCGTATCGCATTTCCCTCTGCTTGAAATGCAACTGTCCTGTTGTTTACCCAGAGTCTTTTAGGACTCAACTCAAATTTTTATCCTCTTTGAAAATGTCTCCAACCTCAGCTCTTATACACACTGCCAATGCGCTTATTAAGACTTTGCATACTTTCATTTACTTCACCGTTTCCCTTTTCTTTAAGACACTTTGGGCTACAAGAAATAGAAAATCCTGATTCAACTGGTTTAAATGATATGAAAAATTAATTATTTCACATAACAAGAAGTTTGCTAGTAGGGTGGTTCAGGAGTTTATTATTGCAGCAGCTGCCTGATTTTGTGATAAATTCAGTTACTTTGATCTTTCTGCTCTGTCATCCTTAGTGTGTTGACTTGTCTTTAGTTAGTTCATTTCACATCATGGTTACAAGAAGACTGGCATAGTTGGTATCATATGCATACATGACACCATACAGCAAAAGAAAAGGCACTGATCCCTCTCCAACAAGAAAAGTTTTGTATAAATCCCATAGTAGAGTTAACTTCCTATATGATTTGGCAGAATTGGGCTGCATGTCATCCTGAACCAATAACCTAATTAGATGGCAACTGAGTGAGTTGGCTTACCCAGTTGATTTAGAATATTGAGAATCTATCTGTAAACTGGTCATCTTCCCTGAAGGTTATGATATCTGAACAAAATCAGATTCTTTATTCAGGTGTGAAGGGGAGAATAGATTTGGTATAGATAAAACCCTATGTTCCCTTTCTGGACTGTGAGGCTCTATCCTGACCATCCATCCTTAACACAGAACATTGCACGTAGTACATATTATTGTCACTCAGTAAGTACTTGAATGAAGTTTAAAAAATAATCATGCCACATACATTTGTACTGCCTACAGGTTAACTTATCTGGACCACTGCATTTTAAAACAGCAAGCAGTCAGCACAAGTCATACTATACTAAACGTATAGAGTTGGCTATTGGTATTCTGATAATCACTTTTGCTCCCTTTAAATAATAGACTCCCCTATTGCTCTGGAATTGGGAGAAGTTGAGCTAAATGACTTATGGAAAAATATGAGAGTCTGGAATAAATTTTTTGAAGAGGTATCAGGTGTTACTGATTGGGTCCATAGTGTGAGGTGCTTTTACTGACTTAACTATGCTGTTTCCTAAAACCCTGATTGAAAATGAAAGCCTGTATCTAGTGATTTGGCAAGAAGTGTTTTATGGGGAGACCCTGCCAAGCAGCCAATTACAAACTTCTAAAATATAATTTTCTTTTTTTTTTTTTAACATCTTTATTGGGGTATAATTGCTTTACAATGGTGTGTTAGTTTCTGCTTTATAACAGAGTGAATCAGTTATACATATACATATGTTCCCATATCTCTTCCCTCTTTGTCTCCCTCCCTCCCACCCTCCCTATCCCACCCCTCCAGACAGCCAAGATGATATCTCATTGTAGTTTTGATTTGCATTTCTCTAATGATTAATGATGTTGAGCATTCTTTCATGTGTTTGTTGGCAGTCTGTATATCTTCTTTGGAGAAATGTCTATTTAGGTCTTCTGCCCATTTTTGGATTGGGTTGTTTATTTTTTTGTTATTGAGCTGCATGAGCTGCCTGTAAATTTTAGAGATTAATCCTTTGTCAGTTGATTCATTTGCAAATATTTTCTCCCATTCTGAGGGCTGTCTTTTGGTCTTGTTTATGGTTTCCTTTGCTGTGCAAAAGCTTTGAAGTTTCATTAGGTCCCATTTGTTTATTTTTGTTTTTATCTCCATTACTCTAGGAGATGGGTCAAGAAGGATCTTGCTGTGATTTATGTCATAGAGTGTTCTGCCTATGTTTTCCTCTAAGAGTTTGATAGTTTCTGGCCTTACATTTAGGTCTTTAATCCATTTTGAGCTTATTTTTGTGTATGGTGTTAGGGAGTGATCTAATCTCATACTTTTACATGTACCTGTCCAGTTTTCCCAGCACCACTTATTGAAGGGGCTGTCCTTTCTCCACTGTATATTCCTGCCACCTTTATCAAAGATAAGGTGACCATATGTGCATGGGTTTATCTCTGGGCTTTCTATCCTATTCCATTGATCTATCTTTCTGTTTTTGTGCCAGTACCATACTGTCTTGATTACTGTAGCTTTGTAGTATAGTCTGAAGTCAGGCAGCCTGATTCCTCCAGCTCCATTTTTTGTTCTCAAGATTGCTTTGGCTATTCGGGGTCTTTTGTGTTTCCATACAAATTGTGAAATTTTTTGTTCTAGTTCTGTGAAAAATGCCAGTGGTAGTTTGATAGGGATTGCATTGAATCTATAGATTGCTTTGGGGAGTAGAGTCATTTTCACAATGTTGATTCTTCCAATCCAAGAACATGGTATATCTCTCCATCTGTTTGTATCATCTTTAATTTCTTTCATCAGTGTCTTATAATTTTCTGCATACAGGTCTTTTGTCTCCTTAGGTAGGTTTATTCCTAGATATTTTATTCTTTTTGTTGCAATGGTAAATGGGAGTGTTTTCTTGATTTCACTTTCAGATTTTTCATCGTTAGTATATAGGAATGCCAGAGATTTCTGTGCATTAATTTTGTATCCTGCTACTTTACCAAATTCATTGATTAGCTCTAGTAGTTTTCTGGTAGCATCTTTAGGATTCTCTATGTATAGTATCATGTCATCTGCAAACAGTGACAGCTTTACTTCTTCTTTTCCGATTTGGATTCCTTTTATTTCCTTTTCTTCTCTGATTGCTGTGGCTAAAACTTCCAAAACTATGTTGAATAAGAGTGGTGAGAGTGGGCAACCTTGTCTTGTTCCTGACCTTAGTGGAAATGCTTTCAGTTTTTCGCCATTGAGGATGATGTTGGCTGTGGGCTTGTCATATACGGCCTTTATTATATTGAGGAAAGTTCCCTCTACACCTACTTTCTGCAGGGTTTTTATCATAAATGGGTGTTGAATTTTGTCAAAAGCTTTCTCTGCATCTATTGAGATGATCATATGGTTTTTCTCCTTCAGTTTGTTAATATGGTTAATCACATTGATAGATTTGCGTATATTGAAGAATCCTTGCATTCCTGGAATAAACCCCACTTGATCATGGTGTATGATCCTTTTAATGTGCTGTTGGATTCTGTTTGCTAGTATTTTGTTGAGGATTTTTGCATCTATGTTCATCAGTGATATTGGCCTGTAGTTTTCTTTCTTTGTGACATCCTTGTCTGGTTTTGGTAACAGGGTGATGGTGACCTCGTAGAATGAGTTTGGGAGTGTTCCTCCCTCTGCTATATTTTGGAAGAGTTTGAGAAGGATAGGTGTTAGCTCTTCTGTAAATGTTTGATAGAATTCACCTGTGAAGCCATCTGGTCCTGGGCTTTTGTTTGTTGGAAGATTTTAAATCACAGTTTCAATTTCAGTGCTTGTGATTGGTCTGTTCATATTTTCTGTTTCTTCCTGGTTCAGTCTTGGAAGGTTGTGCTTTTCTAAGAATTTGTCCATTTCTTCCATGTTGTCCATTTTATTGTCATATAATTTCTTATAGTATTCTCTCATGATCCTTTGTATTTCTGCAGTGTCAGTTGTTACTTCTCCTTTTTCATTTCTAATTCTATTGGTTTGAGTCTTCTCCCATTTCTTCCTGATGAGTCTGGCTAATGGGTTATCAATTTTGTTTATCTTCTCAAAGAACCAGCTTTTAGTTTCATTGGTCTTTGCTTTCATTTCCTCCATTTCTTTTTCATTTGTTTCTGATGTGATCTTTATGATTTCTGTCCTTCTGTTAATTTTCAGGTTTCTTTGGTGGTGTTGTTCTTCTTCCTCTAATTGCTTTAGGTGCAAGGTTAGGTTGTTTATTTGAGACGTTTCTTGTTTCTTAAGATAGGATTGTATTGCTGTAAACTTCCCTCTTAGAACTGGTTTTGCTGCATCCCATAGGTTCTGAGTCATGGTGTTTTTGTTGTCATTTGTTTCTAGGTATTTTTTGATTTCCTCTTTGATTTATTCAGTGATCTCTTGGTTATTAAATAGTGTATTTTTTCCCCTCCATGTATTTGTATTTGTTACAGATTTTTTCCTGTAATTGATATCTAGTCTCATAGAATTGTGGTCAGAAAATTACTTGATATGATTTCAATTTTCTTAAATTTACCAAGGCTCTATTTGTGACCCAAGGTATGATCTATCCTGGAGAATGTTCCATGAACACTTGAGAAGAATGTATTCTGTTGTTTGGAGATGGAATGTCCTATAAATATCAATTAAGTCCATCTTTTTTAATGTATCATTTAAAGCTTGTGTTTCCCTATTTATTTTCATTCTGGATGATCTGTCCATTGGTGATAGTAGGGTGTTAAAGTCCCCTACTATGACTGTGTTACTGTCGACTTCCCCTTTTATGGCTGTTAGTATTTGCCTTATGTATTGAGGAGCTCCTATGTTGGGTGCATAAATATTTACAATTGTTATATCTTCTTATTGAATTGACCCCTTTATCTTTATGTAGTGTCCTTCTTTGTATTGGTCTTTGTTTTAAAGTCTATTTTGTCTGATATGAGAATTGCTACTCCAGCTTTCTTTTGATTTCCATTTGCATGGGATATCTTTTTCTATCCCCTCACTTTTAGTTTGTATGTGTCCCGACGTCTGAAGTGGGTCTCCTGTAGACAGCATATATACAGGTCTTGTTTCCATATCCATTCAGCCAGTCTATGTCTTTTGGTTGGATCATTTAATCCTTTTGCATTTATAGTAATTATCGATATGTATGTTCCTATTACCATTTTCTTAATTGTTTTGTGTTTGTTATTGTAGGTCTTTTCCTTCTCTTGTATTTCCTGCCTAGAGAAGTTCCTTTAGCATTTGTTGTAAAGCTGGTTTGTTGGTGCTGAATTATCTTACCTTTTGCTTGTCTGTAAAGGTTTTAATTTCTCTGTCAAATCTCAATGAGATCCTTGCTGTGGAGAGTAATCTTTGTTGTAGGTTTTTCCCCTTCATCACTTTAAATATGTCCTGCCACTCACTTCTGGCTTGCAGAGTTTCTGCTGAAAGATCAGCTGTTACCCTTGTGGGGATTCCCTTGTATGCTATTTGTTGTTTTTCCCTTGCTGCTTTTAATATTTTTTCTTTGTAGAGATTTTTTTTTCCCCTTTTTTTTTTGCGGTATGCGGGCCTCTCACCGCTGTGGCCTCTCCCGTTGTGGAGCACAGGCTCCAGATGTGCAGGCCCAGAGGCCATGGCTCACGGGCCCAGCTGCTCCGCGGTATGCCGAATCCTCCTGGACTGGGTCACGAACCCGCGTCCCCTGCATCAGCAGGCGGACTCTCAACCACTGCGCCACCAGGGAAGCCCTGTATTGAATTTTTGATAGTTTGATTAATATGTGTCTTGGCGTGTTTCTCCTTGGATTTATCCTGTATGGGACCCTCTGTGCTTCATGGACTTGATTAAGTATTTCCTTTCCCATATTAGGGAAGTTTTCAACTCTAATCTCTTCAAATATTTTCTCAGTCCCTTTCTTTTTCTCTTCTTCTGCGACCCCTAAAAATTGAATGTTGGTTTGTTTAATGTTGTCCCAGAGGTCTCTGAGACTGTCCTCAATTCTTTTCATTCTTTTTTCTTTATTCTGCTGTGCAGTAGTTTTTTCCACCATTTTATCTTCCAGGTCACTTATCCCTTCTTCTGCCTCAGTTATTCTGCTATTGAGCCCTTCTAGAGAATTTTTAATTTCATTTATTGTTGTTCATCACTGTTTGTTTGCTCTTTCGTTCTTCTAGGTCCTTGTTAAACATTTCTTGTATTTTCTCCATTCTATTTCCAAGATTTTGGATCATCTTTACTATCATTATTCTGAATATCATTATTATTTTTCAGGTAGACTGCCTATATCCTCTTCATTTGTTAGGTCTGCTGGGTTTTTACCTTGCCCCTTCATCTGCTGTGTGTTTCTCTGTCTTCTATTGTACTTAAGTTACTGTGTTTGGGGTCTCCTTTTCGCAGGCTGCCAGTTCGTAGTTCCCATTTTTTTGTGTGTCTGCACCCAGTGGCTAAGGTTGGTTCAGTGGGTTGTGTAGGCTTCCTGGTGGAGGGGACTAGTGCCTGTGCTCTGGTGGGTGAGGCTGGATCTTGTCTTTCTGGTGGGCAGGATTGCATCCGGTGGTGTGTTTTGGGGTGTCTGTGGCCTTATTATGATTTTAGGCAGCCTCTCTGCTAATGGGTGGGGTTGTGTTCCTATCTTGCTAGTTGTTTGGCATAGAGTGTCCAACACTGTAGTTTGCTGGACGTTGAGTGGAGCTGGGTCTTGGCGTTGGAATGGAGATGTCTGGGAGATTTTCGCCATTTAATATTGCGTGGAGCCTGGAGGCCTCTTGTGGACCAATGTCCTGAACTTGGCTCTCCCACCTCAGATGTAGAGCCCTGATGCCTGGCTGGAGCACCAAGAGCCTGTCATCCACATGTCTCAGAATAACAGGGAGAAATAAAAGAAAGAAAGAGGGCTTCGCTGGTGGCGCAGTGGTTGAGAGTCCACCTGCCGATGCAGGGGCCACAGGTTCGTACCCCAGTCTGGGAGATTCCACATGCCGCAGAGCGGCTAGGCCCATGGGCCATGGCCTCTGAGCTTCCGTGTCCAGAGACTGCGCTCTGCAACAGGAGAGGCCACAACAGTGAGAGGCCCATGTACCGCAAAAAAAAAGAAAGAAAGAATAAAATAAAATGTTATTAAAATAAAATATAATTATTAAAAAAAATTTTTAAGTAATAAAAAAAAGAAAGAAAGAAGAGAGAACCAAACCAAATAACAAATCCACCAATGATAACAAGCACTAAAAACTTACTAAAAAAAGAAAAAAAAATGGACAGACAGAACCCTAGGACAGATGGTAAAGGCAAAGCTATACAGACAAAATCAAACACAGAAGCATACACATACACAGTCGCAAAAAGAGAGAAAGGGAAAAAATATGTATATCGTTGCTTCCAAAATCAACCTCCTCAATTTGTGATGATTCGTTGTCTATTCTGGTATTCCACAGATGCAGGGTACATCACGTTGACTGTGGAGATTTAATCCACTGCTCCTGAGGCTGCTGGGAGAGATTTCCCTTTCTCTTCTTTGTTCGCACAGCTCCCGGGGTTCAGCTTTGGATTTGGCCCTGCCTCTGGGTGTAGGTCGCCTGTGGGCATCTGTTCTTCGCTCAGACAGGGCAGGGTTAAAGGAGCAGCTGATTCGGGAGCTCTGGCTCACTCAGGCTCGGGGGAGGGAGGGGTACGGAATGCGGGTCAAGCCTGCTGTGGCAGAGGCCAGCATGACGTTGCACCAGCATGAGGCGCACCATGCGTTCTCCCAGGGAAGTTGTCCCTGGATCACAGGACCCTGGCAGTGTCAGGCTGCACAGGCTCCCGGGAGGGGAGGTGTGGATAGTGACCTGTGCTTGCACACAGGCTTCTTGGTGGCTGCAGCAGCAGCCTTAGCATCTCATGCCTGTCTCTGGGGTCCGCGCTGATAGCCGCAGCTCACACCCGTCTCTGGAGCTCCTTTGAGCAGCTCTCTTAATCCCCTCTCCTCGCGCATCAGAAAACAAAGAGTCAAAAAAAAGTCTCTTGCCTCTTCAACAGTTCCAGACCTTTTCCCGGACTCCCTCCCAGCTTGCCGTGGCGCACTAGCCCCCTTCAGGCTGTGTTCACGCAGCCAACCCCAGTCCTCTCCCTGGAATCTGACCTTTGAAGCCCAAGCCTCAGCTCTCAGCCCCCACCGGCCCCGGCGGGTGAGCAGACAAGTGTCTCGGGCTGGTGAGTGCCGGTCGGCACTGATCCTCTGTGCGGGAATCTCTCCGCTTTGCCCTCTGCACCCCTGTGGCTGCGCTCCCCTCCGTGGCTAAGAAGCTTCCCCCCTCCGCCATCTACAGTCTCCGCCCGCGAAGGGGCTTCCTAGTGTGTGGAAACCTTTCCTCTTTCACAACTCCCTCCCAGAGGTGCTGGTCCCGTCCCTATTCTTCTGTCTCTGTTTTTTCTTTTTTCTTTTGCCCTACCCAGGTACGTGGGGAGTTTCTTGCCTTTAGGGAGGTCTGAGTCTTCTGCCAGCATTCAGTAGGTGTTCTGTAGGAGTTGTTCCACATGTAGATGTATTTCTGATGTATTTGTGGGGAGGAAGGTGATCTCCATGTCTTACTCTTCCGCCATCTTGAAGCTCCTCCTCTGGTCTCAGGTAATCTCTTGATGAGCTTCTTTTGTTCGTTTAATCTGGCCTCAGGTTGTCTTCTCTGGAATGAAGAATGCTAACACCTTCCATTTGTTTGGGGTTTTAGTTCTGTAAAGAGCTCAAAGATATTGTTATATGTATCCCTTGAGGTGGAACCAGGACCTGCCCCAAGGCTACACTGTTGTTTCTTGGCTGCTCCTCCCTTGTCTCTGCACCCCCTCCCTTACCTGATTAGCAGCTGTTTGAATCTGCCCTTTGGAATTCAGGGAAGGTCATGGAGGCTGGAGTCTATTCCCTATAAACAAGAAATGGGATGCAGAAAGGTTTCCATGCCCAGGAGCCCCACAGGGTCCTGCTCAGTTTCAGAAGCAGTGAACTGAAAAAATAGGAGGTGGTCAGTGGAGAGTGAGATGCCTGAAATTGAAATTAAGGAGAGTTTGCAACTTTTGATATTAACAATGTCACGTATATGACAAGGGATCAACTGATACTGAAGATAAAATCATTAAAGAAAAGGAGATTAAGGAATTGAGAGTCCAGGATATTGAACAAATCATGTACATGGATAGTGAAATCACCCAAAATTATGATATAAGTGGTATTGGAGGGAGTGATGGTGACGTAGTGTTGCCAAACACAAGTTCCTGTGCCCCATGTGCAGTGAGGTCAAACAAACTCCGAAACATTGGAGTTTGGAGCAGAGACAGGCTTATTGCAGGGCCAGGGAAGGAGAACTGGTGGCCTGTGCTCAAAAGACCAGAACTCCCCCCATGGTTTTGGGGGAGGAAATTTTTAAAGGCAAAATATGGGGTGCGGGCTGCTGGGTGTGTGACTTTCTTCTAATTGGTTGGTGGTGAGGTAACAGGGTGGTATTCTAGGACTCTTGTGCTCAGCCTGAAGTTCCCATCCTCCACCTGGGTGGGGGTCTTAGTTCCTGCAGAAGAACTCAGATAAATTGTTATGTATATCCCTTGAGGAGGACCAAGACCCTACTGCACTATTGTTTATTGCCTGCTCCTCCTCTGTTTCTTTATTCCCTCCCTTCCCTAATTAGTAACTGAATCAACCCTTTGGAACTCAGGGAAGGTCTAGAACGCTAAAGCCTTCTTTCTGCAAACAAGAAACTGGGGACTTGGAAAGGCTTTTGTACCCAGGAGGGCCCAACAGTGTCCTGCTCGGGTTCACCACTAATGGTCATTGGACCCAAAAGGAAAGTCCTTTAAATATTTTAAGATCCAGAGAAAAGCAAAATTTACTTAAGTGGCAAAGCAGCTTGTGGGAGCAGAGGTGGGGAGTGGATAGGGAGCTGGCAGGGCAGGAATGGCAGGGGGAGGCAGGTATGAGAGGATGTAGTAGAATGCCAATGTCAGTTTGAAAAATTATGTAATTTCTAATGTGCATCTAAGGAGCATGGGTTTAAAGACTTCCTCAATTGGAAGCTATTGACCTAGAAATTGCAAAATAAGCCTCAACTGGCCAGCATTCTACCCCGAAACCACTCTGGCAGTTAGGAAATTTCACTGAGCTGAGAAAGCAACACAAAAATTGCTTTAAAAGGTATCCCAAGATTGTTTGGAATAACATGCTTGCATCTTTAATGACAAAGCATTTTAATATTTTGTTTTGAAAATATTCAGATATTTATAAAAATGGAGAGAATAGTACCATAACCATGCCCCTACACACATATACATCACCAGGTTTCAACAATTACCAAGATTTTGGTACATTTAAGAAAGCATTATTTAATTCTTAGATTTATAACTAGATATGGAAATATTTGAATTGCACTGTAGTAATTATTATTACATGTATACGTATGCCATTTTAATTTCCTTTTAATATTTAAGAGAATGTAGCCTTTAGAGTAACAGATTAGCCAAGTAATCAAATAGGCTTGTGATTTTTTAAGTTGAAATGGTACTATATAAATAATATGAAATATTTGAGTAAACAGTGCACTATATATATATTTTTTAATTAATTAATTTATTTTTATTTTTGGCTGTGTTGGGTCTTCGTTTCTGTGCGAGGGCTTTCTCTAGTTGCGGTGAGCGGGGGCCACTCTTCATCGTGGTGTGCGGGCCTCTCACTGTCGCGGCCTCTCGCAGGCTCTCCAGACGCACAGACTCAGTAGTTGTGGCTCATGGGCCCAGTCGCTCCGCAGCATGTGGGATCTTCCCAGACCAGGGCTCGAACCCGTGTTCTCTGCATTGGCAGGCAGATTCTCAACCACTGCACCACCAGGGAAGCCCCAGTGCACTATATTTATAATATTATGTACAAGATATATTGGGAAATTTTTCTCTCTCAAGATTACTGAGCTATTCAACAAGAAAGTTAAATATACTAAATGAAGTTCAAAATGTTTAAGAGCATTAGGTTTCTAACTGGGAAAACATTAATCAAAGATGCCCCCGCCCCCCATCAAAAGTGATTGTTAAAATTCATTCCATTTATAAATAGTATAAGAAATGTAAACTAAGCTTAAAAGCTTAAGAAAAACTGGCTTTTTAAATTAAAAAGTTAATAAAATAAATATTACTTTTTAAAGCCAAATTAATTTTTGAAAAATCTTTGCAAGACTAAAAACTGTTTGAAGACACCAGAAGACTGTTAAGAACAGTGCTTGGCACATAGTGAACATTCATTAAATGTCCTTACTCCCCTTTGGCTGCATACACACTTGGGGTCAAAAATTTAGCTGACCTTTAACAAGAGCACGTAGCATGAATTCTGCATACTAACCTGTCTCCTGGGTCCATCTTTCCTATCTTACCTTCCCTTTGCATCATGCTTCATATCTAATTTAAATTTTCATTTGACATTACAGACATACATAGCAGATACATAAGTAGAAAAGCATATAAGCCCTTTACATTTGGTCCTTCACGTGCCTTTTCAGCCTCATTTTCTACTATTTGTTCCATGCACTGATGGTCAGGCCATACCAGCATACTTGCTGCTGCTGCCTGGAGATACCCTGACCTTCACATCTCCCTGCTGTCTGAAGATACTAAAAATGCTTTTCTCCCCTTTTGCCTGGAAAACTCCTTGGCATTTCTCAATACCCATTTTAAATATCTTCTCTAAATCTTCTCCATCCTTTGCTAGAGTCAGTTAAGCCTTTTTCTGGATTCCCAAAGACCTTCTGTTTATGTTACTTATCAAATTGTCTGGGAATTAATTGTTTAAAGTCTGTCCTACTGACAGGTCCTTGAAGGCAAAGGCTGTATCTTCCCCTCCTTAAATCCTCCGAAAAGTAACCAGTTCAACATGATTTCCTTGAATTGTTTTAGTCAGGAGCTGGTAAATGTGAAATATAATCAATGCCCTTAACACTTAAATTGCTATTATTTTTATTATGATGACGTTATTATTTGTTATTATTATTATTTAACTGCTATGTATTCTCATATCTGTGACTTCTGTTTCCCTGGCTAAAATCGTAAATTACATGTCTTGGTTTGTCCTGAACTCTCTGGGTTTTTACACTCAAAGTCTCATGTCCCAAGAAACCCCTCAGTTCCAGGCAAATTGGGACTGTGGTTCACCCCAAACCACAGTCAAAACTAGCATGTATCCAGGGCTTATATTGATGGTGTCTGGCACTATGTTGAATATTTTACCAGTATTAACTAATTTAATCCATGTAATAGCTCCACCACTAGATACTACTGTTATAAGAAAATTGAGACATTAAATAGTATGCTGGAATCCCACTACTGGGCATATACCCTGAGAAAACCATAATTCAAAAGGAGACATGTACCACAATGTTCACTGCAGCTCTATTTACAATAGCCAGGAAATGGAAGCAACCTAAGTGTCCATCAACAGATGAATGGATAAAGAAGTGTGGCACATATATACAATGGAATATTACTCAGCCATAAAAAGAAATGAAATTGAGTTATTTGTAGTGAGGTGGATGGACCTAGAGTCTGTCATACAGAGTGAAGTAAGTCAGAAAGAGAAAAAAATACCTTATACTAAAACAAATATATGGAATCTAAAAAAATGGTTCTGAAGAACCTAGGATCAGGACAGGAATAAAGACGCAGATGTAGAGAATGGACTTGACACAGGGAGGGGGAGGGGTAAGCTGGGACGAACTGGGAGAGTGGCATGGATATATATACACTACCAAACATAAAATAGATAGCTAGTGGGAAGCAGCCGCGTAGCACAGGGAGATCAGTTCGGTGCTTTGTGACCACCTAGAGGGGTGGGATAGGGAGGGTGGGAGGGAGATGCAAGAGGGTGGAGATATGGGGATATATGTATACATACAGCTGATTCACTTTGTTATAAAGCAGAAACTAACACACCATTGTAAAGCAGTTATTCTCCAATAAAGATGTTAAAAAAAAAAAAAGTAATATGCTGGAAATCACAGTTAGTGGGACAATGAGGTTTTAATCAGTCTGACTCCAGAGCTCCCACTCTGAACACTAAACTATGTTGCATCTCACAGTCACAGAAGTATTATCATCCAATACCTTCACCACCTCTTACCATTATCTAGTATGTACCAAGTACCAAGTACTTAGCATGTCATCTCCGAGTAGGGTTACCAGATGCACAGTTAAATTTGAATTTCATATAAACAAAGAATAATTTTTAGTACAAGTAGATCCTATGCAATATTTATGAGATACCTATGCTAAAAAATATTTATTGTTTATCCGAAATTCAAATTTAACTGGGTGTTGTGTACATTCATTTGCTAGAACTGGCAACTCTTTGGCTACTGTATCTGCAAGGTAAGTGTTATTTTTACAAATGAAAAAAATTAAGCCTCCAAAAACCTAAATAACTTATTCAAAGATAAAAAGCTTTGGGGTGAGGTCATGAACTTGGTACATTTATTTCAATTAATATATATATGAACATTGACTCTTCCAATTACACTATGGTTTCTTTATTGAATTTCTGACCTATATATTAAATAACCATGTCTATCTAAGACTATAATTCAAAATTTTTATTTCCCCAGAATGCTTAGTTGGCTTGTTCATTCGTCCACCTACTCATTTGCAAAAATACTGTCTCTGGGCCTATTTATTTCCTCTATGCTACAAACTCTAAAATCGTGTGGTAATAGGAGAAGTCCAAGATTTTTCAGTGATACGGCAAAGGACAAACTAGTGGAGCAGATGATAAAGACAAAATAAAAGTATGAGAACAGTTTGCTAAATACAGAAGTACATTCTAGAGACATGAATGCCAAGTGCAGCAATGCAGATTGTTCTACTTAAACCCCTGACTTAACTATTCTTTAAGCTTTGCTTTCTTTTAATCTCTTACTTGTATCTGTGCATTTTATTATACAAATGAAGTTATAAAAATGTAAAACTTTAAGTAAACAAAATTTTAATTCAGTTGTGGGACTGAATACCAGTTTTCATTACGGAGAAAAAAAAATTTTGACCACATATCAGCAGCATTTAAGATCTGTACTGTTTAGAAACATCAGATTAGGATTTAATGTATGAATGGTCATGGTTGCTTTGTTTTAACTGATAATATTAACCCCCAAACTATGAGAAACAACTATATTCATCTCACTCAGAGACATTTAATGATACTGAGTGTGGAGCACTGTAAAATATGCAGTGGACCAATTTTAAAAATATACTAAGTATTATTGCCTGTCCTCAAAAAGTTTACATTCTTTCTTAAACAAATAAGTATAAACAAGCAATTAAATCTGAAACAATATAAGAACATTTATAAAGGAATATCACAATAATTATAAGATAATTACAATAACCGTCAAGGGAATGGAAAATAAGTGTCTTCTGGGTTAAGTGAGCTTAGTTAAGATGAATTCTTGGAAGCGAGGTTTTGACACTGTGTTTCAAGGAGGCTATGGATAAGGATAAACTGAGTAGATTCCAAGAACCTGATAGAAAGACGCAGGCTGAAATGAGAAAGGAGTGGCCAGATTAACTGTCTGAAACTGGGCTCATTGTAGGAAAGAAAGAGAGGAAGAGTACCAAGTTATAGCATTATAATTCTTCAGCTATTACCAACTACATTCACAATTTATTAAACTATCTAGGAGTACTTCTTTTAAAATGACAAGAAAAGCTACGTGTTTTTTTGTACCTACCATTTTCAAATAGAAGTGAGTTAAAACTGAATAATACAGGCTACAAGTTTCTCTGTATGCTCAATGTGTTAATTTTTAGTTTGGAATGACTACCTAGAACATGATCTCATAAATTAAGAAATAGAATTAGTATTCAGAAATCAATAGGGTACTCTGTGTTGTGCTGTCTCTGTGTTTATGTTTGTGAGTGTGTGTATATATATGTATGTGAGTGTATATGTATATATGTATTTTTCATAAGTAATAAAAGGAAATGTATACTTGTATATTAAATATTTTTACTTTTGTTCAATACTATGTGAATATATTTTACTTTTATTTCACGTGCTGTTATGATTTGGAAAAGTGTTTCTGTTCATTACACAGCACATAGGAAATAAAAAACCATTTATTGGGTTGTTTCCTTGTTTAATTAAAGGAACCTCTGAAGAACGTGTTTACCCTTTTGTTTCCATAAGCATTGGAAAATTCCATATGTAGTAGAAATTCTATTGTCAAAAGTTGAAATTTTGGTTAAAAAACAAGGAAAGAAGCAAATCAGAGGCAGAATGAACAGAAAACCATTTCATGGCAAAAGTGAATTGCATTGTATTATGATTATAATAAGACAATGAAGAATTGCTAAATCAAAATGTGTAAGTACTCGTCTATTCCTAACCTCTTACTATTCAATAATTCTAATAATTGTGTGTGTCATCTCTAATCATTTAGTCATAAGAAAGATCCAAGGATTATCTTAAAATAGGACAGTAAAGTTTTTTTGTTGTTGTTTTGTTTTGTTTTGTTTTTGCGGTACGCGGGCCTCTCACTGTTGTGGCGTCTCCCATTGCGGAGCACAGGCTCCGGATGCGCAGGCTCAGCGGCCATGGCTCACGGGCCCAGCTGCTCTGTGCCATGTGGGATCTTCCCGGACTGGGGCACGAACCCGCGTCCCCTGCATCGGCAGGCGGACTCTCAACCACTGCGCCACCAGGGAAGCCCAGGACAGTAAAGTTTTGATGGAAGACATTTTAGAATGTAATGACCTTCTCCTGGCCACCCAAGATATGTTTATTTACACAGTTGCCACTTCTGCATTCCCAGTTCATGAGCATTATATAACCATGCAGATATTCACACCAGGCCTGACTCCTATTCATAACTCTCATATGTATTGAATGTATTTCATTTGATAAGAAACAAATATCAGCTTTCATCGTGTCCATCAGAGAGTACCAAAGCACTATTCTCTTACAGAATGAATACATAAATGAATAAATGAATATAAAAGCTCCCATTCTGCTAAAATCTATACACCTATTCTCCAAACATTATGTTTCACCTTCAGTCCCCCTTCCTGGAGTGACCTTTTGAGTCATAATCTTTACTTCCTGAATCATCCTCTTTACCAGTTCCATCAGTAATATGAAGTCCTATTTGAACAACTCCAATCTCGAGATTTCTAACTCTGCTGAAATCCTATATCATATTTTGTCTTTATCAATCATTTGATATTTATGTGTTAGTCTTGTATATAGGCCTGAATCTTATGAATACTCACAGTTAGCCTAATATTTGTAGCAAACACTCATCAACATTTTTATTGAGGTGGGTTGGTGGTTCTGATGTTTCCTAGCTGCATAATCTTAAATTCTCCTGACCTCAGTTTCCACAGTGTAGAATGGGGATAATCATGGCCAGGTCCTGCATATAATAGTCAATACATGCTGAAGTTTCTATTGCCACTGCTGATGACAATGACAAATATGGCATTGTCAACAATGACTATTTTTTCTTTTATTATTTTCAGTGTGCTTAAATTGATCTGATCTTTTAGCCAACACAGTATGAATATTTTTTATTTTTATTAAAAATACTTCTCTGAGGCCACTTTTTTCATCCAAAATCCAAAAACTCATTCAAGTTATGTACCAAGTTTGATATGTTCATGAACACTCTTCAGCACAGTGGATGATTTTGTTATAATTTTAGTACATTTATGATCAAAATGAATTATTATCCATAATTAAAACTGTATGGTACTGCCAAAAACAAAAATACCAAATTATCTTCAATAATTTAGTAGATTTTTTTTAAATAAAAAGAATTTTAAATCAGTGGAGGAAAGATAGATCATTCAATAAATGGTGCTTGGATAACCAACAGGGCGATAAAAGCTGGATCTTACATAATACACTTAAATAAATTCCAAGTATATCAAAGATTCATAAGGAGAGAGAGAGAGAAAGAGGGTAAAAAAGAGACCATAAAATTTCTAGGACAAAAGATAGAGTTTCTTTTAAATAGAAAAACACTTTTTAATAAAGTGTTTTATAAATCCGCTCTTTTCAGTGGCAAAGAACTAATTTTCCTAATGAATATGGAACCCCTACAAATCCATAAAACTGGTTAAAGGATATAAACAAATAATCCATTAAAAAATAAATATATATGGTCCCTAGTCACCTGAATTGGTGCTCAACCTAAGTCATAACAATAGAAATTAAAATAAAATCATATACCACTTTAACCTGTCAAATTAACAACAATAAAAAATGTGGTGGCACTCTACTGGTGAAAATGTAGAAAAACAGACTCTCAAACTGCAGCTGGAAGTTTAATTGTTATGACCTTTGTGGAGATTTATTTATCAATATAATTTAAAATTTTAAATGCACTAACCTTTTAACAAAGCAATTTTGCTTTTAAGTACTCGTCATAAATATAGTAGAACATGTGAAAAATGATGTATATATAATTATATTCACTATATCTTCGGTTGTAGGAAAAAGATCAGAAACAAATACTCATCAATAGAGAACTAATAAAGGAGGGTTTGTTTTACCCATACAAATAAAATCCTACATACTATAGAAAGCACTCTATGTACTGATTTAAAACTATCTAAAGATGTACTATGACATTTCAAAAGGAACATGCATTTTGTGTGTATAATATGCTACTCTTCTTGTAAACAATAAGAAATATATACTTATTTACTTACCCTTGATTACAAATGCATGGAAAAATCTCTGTAAGTATACAAAAGAGACTAGTAGCCATGGTTTTGTGTAAGGAGGGAAAATGAGGACAAGGAAAGGAGAACTGGAGACTTAATTTTCACTGTAGTCCCATTTACATCTTTTGGATTTTGTAAAGTAGAAACATCACCTATTCAAAATGGTAAAAGAAGTAGGTAATTTTTTAAAAACCTGTAATTAGTCATGCTTTAGGGCAACAGCAACAGACTGTGTAATCTCCCCATATCTTCTTTTTTATAATTGACCTCATATCTTTTCCATATTCACATTTTTTAACATAGAATTTAGTGCCAGTCCATCATTTAATTATTTTATCCTAAGAAGGGAATAAACTCGAAGAAGATCTGGCCTTGTGTCTTGTGTTTGCCTCTCCAGACCCATTCTCCACCCTCCACCCTGCTCTCTGCCCTGTGAGGCTGACCAGCATGGACAGCTTCCAAGAGTCTCTTTTGCCTTTGGTTGGATACAGCCAATGAGCAGCCCCAGCAGGCTATTACAGGGAAAGAAGAAAGTGAAATTGGGGTATATGTTCATTCCCTGTCTCCCTCTGTGAGGCTCTCCTTCAGTTGACTGTGTCTTCACTGCTCACATGGTCACTGACTCTCTCCTGAGGTCCCGTAAGTGCTCCCACACCTCAGGCCTAAGAGTGTTAACAGTTCCACTGTTAGTGGCCCCAACTTATTGCCTGTTCAAAGTGGTTTCCCATCATCCCACTCATATCTTTTTCAGTAGTCTCATAACACTTTCCTCAAATTATTTAAATGGACATTGTTCCCTGTTTGGACCCTGACTGTTACAGTGAAGGAAGTAGGTTTTGTTGTTGCTTGTTGTTGTTTTGTTACAGTTAATATATAGGAACGAGCAAAAGTAAATATTTAATTGTTGTCATTAACCATGTACCATGAATCATCACAGTCAGAGAGATTTATGTTAACTTTAAAAGTATATATGTGTTAAGACAGTCTTTGTTCAAAATAAAGTACACTCTGTTTAGTCTTCTGGTTTTCACAGGCCTTGTTTTCTTTCTTTTTTTTTATTTGATTGCTAGATGTTTTTGCTAGTTAATAACACATACATAGAATAAAGAGTAGATGGAGTTGAATGAAATTTTTTCATTTAGAAGGGACAAAAATTATATGAATATCTCCTTGTAGGTAGAGATCTTAAACCTCTTCAGTTTCTTCCCAATGCTCCCTGGTTCTTCACCTTGATTCAGTGATTAAATACAGATATTGAACTACATACTGCAGTTAACTGTTGCATTATAATATAAGGGTACTCATTGGTACCCTCACTTGATTCGAGTATCAGGTGATCATTTTTCTCTTATGACCACATAACGTCATGAAAGAAGAATGAATTCCACAACATATAGCAATTGTCAGTGGCACTTTTTACTTGTGCCTGGTTAAGTAGATTTATGTTATTTTGGATGGCAGAATCCTATCATTATAATTCTTTGTAATAATATAGGAAGTAACCATGAAGAATTTTTGTCCAGACAGATGGTCCAGACAAACAGTGGTTATCTGGTGACAGAACACTTAAAAAGCTGGCAAACATAAAAGTGTGTTGTGCATTTTCATTTATGAAAATATGAGTTCCAAACTTTTAGCTTTTTCTGTGATGTCTAGTATGTTACTTGGCAGATATTTTCTCAAAATGCACACACACACACATGCACACACAGCATTTTATGTGTCTCTTCAAGATAAAGGTAATTTTTTAAAGTAATGGAAAAGCAGATGTTATTCTTTTAAATGTGCTACAGAGGGAGTATTTTGAAAACGCTATGTTTGTTTGCATATGTTTTCAAAACTAAGTGGATTTGTTGCCAAAAATTATATTAAAGCATTTCCTGCAAAATCTCTCATATCTGTGTACTTTTAAAACTTGGGGATAGAATTTTCTAACTTGCATTAAAATTTTCCCAATAGAGAATTTAAAAGTATAAAAGTGCAACAACTTCCACTAGCTTGTAAGAACAACTAGCAGCTATAGATTAACTATATTAAAAATCTCTAGCAAAATTTTTTAAATGTTTGCTTAGCTGTTAGATAGTATTATTATAAATTATTATTATTAAAATACACCTGTGATAGTGCAGACTCTTATGTCTTTCCCCCACTTGGATCTATGCATCTTTGTGATGGGTCTTTTCCAGTAATGAAACCAAGTAGACCAGATATTGAAGCCAGACCTCGGCACCATAAAGCAGTAAACTTTAAGACCTTAAAATATATGTACAATGGAATATTACTCAGCTGTAAAAAGAAACATAATTGAGTTATTCGTAGTGAGGTGGATGGACCTAGAGTCTGTCATACAGAGTGAAGTAAGTCAGAAAGAGAAAAACAAATACCATATGCTAACACATATATATGGAATTTTAAAAAATGGTACTAATAAATCTAGTGGCAGGGCAGGAATAAAGACATAGACATAGAGAATGGACTTGAGAACACGGGGGGGCGGGGGAAGCTGGGGTGAAGTGAGAGTAGCCTCAACACATATACACTACTGAATGTAAAACAGATAGCTAGTGGGAAGCAGCAGCATAGCACAGGGAGATGAGCTCGGTGTTTTGCAATGACCTAGAGACATAGGATAGGGAGGGTGGGAGGGAGGCTTAAGAGGGAGGGGATATGGGGATATATGTACGCATATGACTGATGCACTGTTGTACAGCAGAAACTAACACAGTATTGTGAAGCAATTATACTCCAATAAAGATCTATTTAAAAAAATGCAGAATATTCAATAATATAATTCTCACCAATTAGTATTAGTAATAAATGTTTAGAAAGAGCAAAAAATGCAACTTGGTTGATACATACGATGGAATTAAAATTATTTTTAAATACTATTTTCTTTTTATCCTATTCTAATATATCTTTTGTATGTTTTATAATGTAACATATTAGTATGGAAGAATATGCATATAACTCTTAAATTAACTTATATATCTGAGAGTTGCTCCAAAATTTTTTCTTTATGAGAAGTGTATGATGTAAAAGTTTGGTGACCTGTGGTTGTAATACTTGGCTTATAGGTCCTGAGTGTTGGGGTTAGGGCCTAAAATTCAACACAGTAGTTCAAGGTAACACTCTTATCTTGAGTTAATGGCAATACTGAACATTGGAAACTGCCCTTAGGAATTTTCTTACAGGTGTTGATTCTGAAGAACAATTGTGAAGCAACAAAGAGAGACCTTCTGTCATCTTTGTTTTATTCTTTTTAAGTAAAAAAAGAAAGAGGAAGTAATTTGCTATTGAAATAATTTGTGCAAGTAAACACAGGTCAGTTAGCTTTTAATGTAAATTTTAATTAGTGTTCTGACTCAATGCCTAATTTGAATGTTGTCAGTTGTCTGTGGTTTGGAGTATTCCATGCCAAGGTTTACTTCTGTTTGTTAGGAAGAGCCAAGAGTTGGCTTAACTCCACCCCAGTGCTCAGCTTATTAATGCAAAAGCTTCTTGTGGCCTTAAGTGCTATAAAAATGCCATTGCACACTTATATGATATACATCTTCTTTTCAAAACAGTTTTTGTACTAATTTCTTCTAGCAAGTGAAAATTATTAGTATTCATTCACTCGTTCATTCATTCATTTAATTAACACATGAATTAATGAATGCCTACTATATATCAAGCACTATTTCATGTGCTGGAGATAATAGTAGTAAACAAATTAAAAACTCTGTCCCTCATAGGGCTTACATGCTAGTGGAGGAGACAGACAATAAACAAGATAAATAAAGTGTATAAAATGTTCTATTGTGATAAATACTAAAATGGAACCATGTTGAGAAGTTGCAATTTTAGGTGGGGCATCCAGGTAAGACCTCTCTGAGAAGAAGACTTTTGATTTAAAGATCTTTCAGGGAACCAGCCATGAAGCTATTGGTTACAGCGCATTCTATGCTGAGAAAACAAAATGCAAAGGTATCGCAGTGTGAGTGGCAGGTATCAAAGTGTGATGGCATGTTAGGGAGCTCTGAGAAGCTGGTGTGGTCATGCTAGGTGTGCACAGGAAAAGGAAACAGACCAGGCAGGCCCTTATAGATCTCTGTAGGGTGGCTGAGTGTCTGAATTAGCGTAACTCCATTAATAGGATCAGTTTGTCTGCTGTTTTGAAATAGAATCAAGGGGGAAAGGGCAAAAGCAGAAAAGTCACATGTTCTTAGGAGGCTACCACAATAATCAGGTGAGAAATTGTACTACATTAGATGAAGGTGTAGCAGTAAAGTGCTAAGATTATATTCTAATTTTGAATTTAGAATTCAGAAAATTTCAGAATTTTCTATTCTAAATGTGAACGTAAAGCAAACAGAATGTACTGATGAATTGAAAGTGAGGTATAGGGCTTCCCTGGTGGCACAGTGGTTGAGAGTCCACCTGCCAATGCAGGGGACACGGGTTCATTTAAGGAATGAAAGAAATGTTAACATGAATTAACAGCTGTCCAGCCATACTGTATTATTTAGAACAAATTTCCATCCCTCCAAACAATTTGCCTATATAACGAGCAATGGATTAAATCAAGAGAATAAGTAAATTTCACCATTAGTCTTGTTACATCAAATGCTTAGTACTGTGTCTGGCATGTTGTAGATGCTTATTATGTATAAATGTTGAATGAATTTTTCAAATAGATCAGCGACAAGTGCTCAGTAGATGCAGTAGGCAGAATTCTAAGATGACCCGCAATGACCCCTGCCCTTGGAAGATCCACTGCCTTTCAATGGGAAGAAGTTGTGAATATGATATCACTCCAGTGATTATGTTACATTACAGGCATATCTCAGAGATACTGAAGGTTCAGTTCCAGACAACCACAATAAAGCGAATATCACAATAAAGCAAGTCACACAAACTTTTTGGTTTCCCCGTACATATAAAAGTATGTTTACTTTATACTGTAGTCTATTAAGTATGCAATAGCATTATGTCTAAAAATAGAGTACATATCTTAATTTAAAAATACTTTATTGGTAAAACTTGTTACCAATCATCTGAGCCTTCAGTGAGTTGTAATCTTTTTACTGGTGGAGGTTCTTGCCTCGATGCTGACGGCAGCTGACTGATCAGGATGGTAGTTGCTGAAGGTTGGGGTGGCCGTGGCAGTTTCTCAAAATAAGATAACAATGAAGTTTGCAGCATGGTTTGACCCTTCTTTTCATGAATAATTTCTCTGTAGCATGCAATGTTGTTTGATAGCATTTTACCCACAGCAGAACTTCTTTCAAAATTAAAGTCAGTCCTCTCAAACCCTGCCACTGCTTGATCAACTAAGTTTATGTAATATTCTAAATCCTTTGTTGTCATTTCAACAATCCATTAAGTTCACCACCTTAGGTAGGCATGGTCATGGTGCCCCAAAACAATTACAATGGTAACATCAAACATTACTGATCACAGGCCACTATAACAAATATATAATAATGAAAAAGTCTAAAATATTGTGAGAATTACCAGAATGTGACACAGAGACACGAAGTGAGCAAATGCTGTTGCAAAAATGGTGCCGATAGACTTATTCAAAGTGAAGTTGCCACACATTTTGAATTTGTAAAAAAATGCAGTACCTTGGAAGCACAATAAAGCAAAGCACAGTAAAATGAAGTATGCCTGTATATGGCAAAAGGGAGATTATCCTGAGTGGGCCTGACCAATCAGTTGAGCCCTTCTTAGCAGAGTTTCCCGTAGCTGGCAGAAGATGAAGTCACTACAACCATTCCAAGTGTGAGAGGGAATCAATGTGAGGAGATGCTCTATAGCTAACTTTGAAGGTGGAGGGGACCATGTGCCAAGAAATGATAATGACCTCTACTTGCTGAGAGTGACCCCAACTGATAGCCAGTAAGGGAATGGAGACTTCAGTTCTACAACCACGAGGATCTGAATTCTGACAGCGATCTGAATGAGCTTGGAGGCAAATTTTTCCCCAGAGTCTCCAGAGGATTACTCAATCTGGCCAATACATGGATTTCAGCATTATGATACCCTGAACAGACTACCCAGCCACACCATGCTCGGACTGCTGATCCATAGCTAATACGTGGCTATTGTCTTAAGCCACTAAGTTTGTAGCCTATCAGCTCTCATTCTCATTAAAATCTGAGAAAAAGAATCCTTGGGGAAAGAGAGTTTGAAGAAGTTTATCATCTGGAAACCCTCAGCTAATCTTTTTTTAAAAATATGTAACTGCTTCTCAGACAATCCTTAAATCTTATAATATAGATCCCCATAAATTATTGTATGTAGAAGTGCATATGTTTGGCACAAGTCAGTCCAATGTGAGTTGTTTTAGCCACTCACCTAATTCTAAGGCATTTAGGAAAAGGAAAAAGAGACTAGCCTACATGAGGAACTAATTAGTAAAGTAACCTACATTAGGAAGCAGCTATTTTGTTGAAAACTTCCTTTTACTACAGCAGAAGCCTCAAGGAAATGTTCATGGGAAAGGGTGAGAAAGAAATTTCTACTATTTAGGTATTGATCCCTATGAATGTATAGACTGCTTCACTCCTTTATATTATGTAGTGGGTATCTTTCCTATTAGGAACCATTAAATTCAAATCTCAATACTTGGATTTTATATTGGAAATGCATTAGTTTTGTTGAGATTCATTTCTAGTCTGTTGAATGTTTAACCTGTGCCTAAATTGAACTCTTTTTTAATGAAATATACTTAATATAACCAAGTCTATAGTGTGTAGAGAATCACTGTTATTAAGCTACATCAAATGCTATATTGAAGCTCTGAACCTAAGGCCAGAAAGGGAGGGTTTCTTTTCTTTTAATGAATTTTCTACAATGTTATATTTATTCAGGCAGCATGACAGTAGTTAAAAACAGAGGCTTTGGATTCAGGTAGATGTGAACTTCAATCTGACACTCAGTAGTTTTGTGACTGTGAAAATGTATCTTAACCTCTCTAAGATCTAGTTACTTAATATGCAAAACAGGATGATTAAAAATATTGCTTCATAAGATGTTAATTAGGATTAATTGAGATCATGCATATAAAGCACTTAGAGCATGCATAGAAAGCACTTAGAACAATGCCTAGAATTAAAGCTCTCAATATATCTTAATCTTTGTTATTATTTTTGTTGTTGTTATATCAAAACTAGAAAATGTAGATCAGCAAAAGTATTTTTTTCAAGTGTCACTAATCCCAGCATTTAAGGCTAGCCCCTGTGGGAGAAGGCAGAATTTCCAGTGGTTAGGCACATAGATCCTGCACATTGATTACCAGGGTAGAATTACCAGGTCTCCCACTCACTATTTATATCACACTGAACAAATTAAACTTTCTAGGCCTTGATTTCCTCAGGTGTAGAATAGAAACTAATAATAGTACTTACTGTCTAGGTTTGGTGGGAGAATCAAATGAGTTAATATATGTAGAATGCTTAAAATAGATGCTGCAATTCAGTTGTGATATGTAACTGTTAGCCATTAGTAGGCCTTGCTGGCAAATATTCTCCTAAATTTGTGTGTTTATGTGTATTATGTGTATAATCTGTGTGTATTACACACACTCTAAAAATAATATTATATTGCAGATATTGTGTTATACACAGCTTTATTTTAAAGATACAACTTGCCCTGAGCATCTTTCCAAAAAATAAGTACACTTTCACAATGTTATTTTTCCAACTGACCAGTATAACGTTGTTAATTAATATTGTTAATTAATTATATTAAATTTATTATGATACAATTAGCTAACCCCCTATTATTGGAAATTCAGATTGTTTCCTGTATTTTCCTATTATAGTCACCTTGAGTTGAACTTCCTGTGCTTAAATGCTTGCATAGGTCCTTAGTTATTTCTGTGGGCTGTTTTCCAAGAGTGGAATTGCTGGAATAGAGATTGTAAATGTTTATACTTCTTTTGATCTGCACTGCAAGATTACCCTTTATTAAGTAAGATTGTAGGAATTTACACTGTCACTAGCAGTACACAAGAATGACTGTTTCCTGGACCCTCAGCCATTCTTGTACTCTAACTGGTTTGATAATAACGTCTAGCTGTTCAGTTCATCGTATTACAAAGGAACTTGGGTGTGGCTTTCTGTTAATTTTTCTTTAGTATTTCTTAATTTTTGAATGGTATATTTATTTTACGAGGGATGTTATACAACTTGCATTACAAAGAATTCCATTTCTCAGTAAGGCCCAACAGCAAGTGTATTAGTTTACTATTGCTGCTGTAACAAATTACCACCAATTTAGTTCTGGAGATTAAAAATCAGAAAATGGGTCTTATCAGGCTAAAATCAAGGTATTAGCAGAACTGCATTCCTTCCAGAGGTTCTAGGGGAGAATCTACTTCCTTGCCTTTTCTGGCTTCTAGAGGTCTGGAGTGGAAAAATGAGCTCTAGGTTGGAAACTATATTAGTCTGCCAGGGCCGCCATATCAGAGTACCACAGACTGGGTGGCTGAAACAGTAAAAATTTATTTTCTTCCAATTCTGGAAGCTAGAAGTCCAAGATCAAGGTGCTGAAGGGTTGGTTACTGGTAAGACCTGAAAACAGACTTCCTGTCTTACCGACAGCCCACCTTCTCACTGGGTCCTCACATGGCCTTTTTTCTGTGTGCACGCTTACCTGGTGTCTCTTCCTCTTCTTACGGTGAACACTAGTTCTGTTGGATTATGTCCACACCCTTATGACCTCATTTAATCTTAATTACCTCCTTAAAGGCCTGTCTCCAAATACAGTCATGTTGGGAGTTAGGGCTTCAACAGAAGAATTTGGGGAACACAATTCAGTCCATAACAGAAGCATAGATCTGATGATAGGACAATCATTATTATCATTTTAGAAATGGAAAGACTGAGGTTGGAACTGCTAAGTTACTTGTGCATACAGAGAGCACTGGAGATGGAATAGGCCTAGTACTCTTTCCACATTCATACGATAGAGTGGATAGGGCGATTATCCCTGCCTGGCAAGTACAACCTGAACAACAGCATAAACAACAACAACAACATCACAGAAATCGATGGAAAATTAACCAGGTAGATTATAGAGGCTTCCTAGAACATCTGTAAGGCTGTATTGAATTTCTAAAAGGAGAGGGATTAAATGGTGCTTGCTGACTTCAGGAGACACGCTGTTTCATGATGGTGAGCAAGAATGTCCCAGAAATTTTCTGAGGACATCAAACACAGCTCCACATCTTATGGATAGTATCTCAGGGAATCTTTAATATCCTCACAGAATAAACCATACTATCCGTGCCTCTGAAGAATGAAGAGTGAAGAGGCCGCCCCAGCTGTGATTTGAAACTGAGGTCCTGATGCGACCGGGTTCTGGGGAAGCTAGGTATTTCAAAGCCAGCTTTGCCTTAGCCCTTAAACCTGCCCCTCCAGCTGTGTTCAAACGCATGACTTGTTCACTGCACAGTGTAATGATTATCCAACTTTCATCGGAGGGCTGTGCAAGAACAAAAGGCCGAGGGGTAAAGAGGATTTTTATTATTAGGTTGCTTTTCTTATGAAACATTCATATAGCAAAGGAATTGCTTTGCCATTAAAAGAAATTTTGTTAAGGAAAGTTTATGAAAAAGGTGCTTACACTGCCTTTAAAGTAACTATATATGTATTCAGAAAAATATATATATATATAAAAAAAAAGGCTGAGTTTAGGAACTCAGTTCAGAACCATATTTTCAAATGTAAGTAAGAGAAAATGTAGACATCTATTGGACTAGTTTAAAATTACACAAGCATGGATTTGAACATTAATTAGATGTCAAGCAGAATTTATTTTATTTTGGCACACGTGCTGTTGTTAATGACTCCGCATTTCTCTCCTGCCACAACTTGGAATTATTTGGAACCACAGGCCCAGTTAATGTGGGTAGCTCAAGGCACATCTGTTGTGTGTGCACAGCTCATCAGGATTTTTAGGTTCCCAAGTGCAATCAGGGTGTTACTTTCAATTCAGCATCTTCTCCCTCCACTCTCCTAGCCCCACTCAGCACCACCACTTGTATAAATAAACCACAAAAGTCCAGGTCCTTTGAAGTTGTGGAGTTGGTCTCACTTTTTAAAGTGAGGAAGGACAGAGCAGAGGTGAGTGTATTACTTGCATTATCAAAGTAGATCCACATATTCTATTCCTTTTACAGGCGAGGTAGGGGAGAGAAAAGTATTCCTGCTTATAAGTATTTTACACAAAGTATATTTAGGTTAACAAGCTCTTCTTTAAAAGTTCAAAAAAATGTTAAAAGCAGAAAGGAAAACATTATTAGCATTTGTTGGTGGTTTTGGCAGGGAATTTGTAGGTAGAAGGACATTAAATGAGGAACTTTGGAAAGAAAGAAGTCAGGAGAGCATGAGATTTCTGAGGGTTAGGAAACAGGAAGTAAGAGAAAGATATTAAAGAGAAACATAATAAGAAAGCAGCAAAAAGAGAATTCCTAGATTGTGTATTAGTCTTGGGCTAAATCGTCAGCTGGTATCTATGTTAGGATATCAGGAGGTGGTGCAGCATGATGGTGAACAGCAAGGGCTTTGGAGTCAGATAAACTTGAATTTGAATCCCTGGTCCACAGATTGGGTGACTTTGGGCAAGATATTTGACCTCTATAAACCATAATATCCTCATCTGTAAACGGAAGGAATCACGTTGCCTGGAGCGGATGTGAGGATTACCTAACACAGCTACATAAAATGCTTGGAAAATGCCTGGCATAAATGCTGGATAAGTTCATTAAGTATTACAGTCATGGAGCCCTGGAGCTGGAAGGTATCTTACCAAACGTCACAAACTCCCAACATTTTACAGAGTAGGAAAGTGAAGAGCTAAAGCATTAAGTTTCTTGCCAGAGGTGATGCAAGTGGAAAATCATCTTCCAAGTCATGTTTTACTGGTTTTTAGGACACTGTGTTAATCAGCTCAGGCTGCAATAAAAAAATAACATAGACTGTGTGCCTTAAACAACATGAATTTATTTCTCACAGTTCTGGAGGCTGGGAAGTCTGATTGAGGTGCCGGCCAATTTCAATTCCCTGTGAGGGCCCTCTTCCTGGCTCAGGGATGGACGCTGGACACCTTCTCAGTGTCCTCACCTGGCAGAGCTCCAGCCTCTTCTTCTTATAAGGGCAATAATCTAATTATAGGACCCCACTGTCATGGCCTTATCTAAACTTAATCACCTCCCAAAGGTTCCAACTCCAGTATCATCACATTGGGAATTAGAGCTTCAACATACAGATTTTGGGGGGGACACAAACATTTGGTCCATAACAGACACAAAATATGGTGCTGTGGAAAGTGCCTGGAGCAATGGTTAAGAACTGAGGGTTCTAGTCCTAAGGACCTTAGGCAGGTCTCTTAATCTTTCAGTTTCCTCGCCTGATAAATGTGACGGGTGGGAGGGATTATCTCAAAATGGGGTTCAGCTCTATGCTAATGTAATATTATTCTCTGAGAATGTGAGTGTAATTTACAGTGAGAGACATGTGTTTGACTGGAGTAAGAAAAACAAGGACTAATTGGGATCCCAGGACACAACAGGAGAGAGCAGAGCTAGGTGGAGCTTTTGGCAAAGGAAGAGTGGCAGGATCTGAGGGATTCTTGGGGATCAGGGAGGGGATAAAACCAGAATGAGAAAAAAGAGAAAGGCATTACAGGAGGGTCTCATAGAAAACTATCTCTTCTAAAGTGTGTCCAGGGCCAAAATTCCACCTGTTCTGTTTTGTTTTGTTTTAAGGTTAGTAAGCACACAAGAAGTATAACAGTGGGGGCTGAGAGAGGTCACTGATAGCCATTCACAGCTTGGTGCTAAGCGAAGGAAAATGATTTGAATAAAGTAACTTACGCTAAGCAGAAGTGTGTGTTGGAATGAGAGGAGGAGGAGAGTTTCTGCGCTCTGATAGCACAGCGTTCAGTATATTAAACATGTGAACATTCGAATACATATGAGTGGATTGGAAAGAGTTTTATTTATTTACCTGTATCTCCCAAATTGACTGTATCCCTCAGCAAGATGAGTGGGAACAGGCTCTGATTCCTAATTATAGATTTAAGAATCTTATTCAGGGAAACTTACCTGCTCAGCATAGTTTTGTTTTTTGTTTTCCTTCATAGCTTCCAGATGATCCTAAGAGAGCAGCATGGCAGTGTAACAGTCATACTGATTACAAGTGTGTACGCAAACTGAATACCATCTATGGCTAATTTTCATTCAGATAAATACCATTTAAGCTTATAATTAACTATGCAACTGGTCATAACTGTTAAAGATTTTGATATGATGATAAAGTATCAATTATAATAGTAAATATATACCTATATATCCACATATATTCAGTGTTAATAGCCTATTTCTTGATGAAACAACTTTGATTTCTTGAACACAGTTCTGTGCTTAACAATGATCATCCACAAATGAAGCCAGAATCGGCAATGCTCTGTAAGAGCAGTGAGTGGCTGCACGGGGATGAAGAAAGGCAAAAAGACAAATCTCAGCCAACTCTCTGAAGATCTGGGGAGCAAGATTCCCCAGTTTTTATTCTGCATGTTGAAGCTTTCTCTCTCGTGCAGTGCAATCAGTGCATTTTCCGAAGCTGTATTTCTTCCTGCACTGACTTGTAGATGTTTAACGGTCTCACCTAGTTTTCTTTAAACTGGCTGAGCTTGGTATTGGTAGGTCTCCAATAAAAGTTTTTATTATTTTAAAAATACTACTTTTGCCCTTTTACATTCTCTAATTAAAACCAGGGTAGATTCCATAGTTTCCTGGTCACTTTTAGATAACAAACTCTTCACCACTTTTGTCCAATTTAAAACTCTATTTTCTTCTCTAGTTTGACACATACCTCCTCCCCATTCTCCAGCACCAGCCAAGCTTTAGTTTGGGGGACTTGTGGTGGGGAGAATATTGTCTGCTGTTTCATTCCTCTTCTCTCTCTGTCTTTTAGTTCTAGCTTTTCTTGACTTTGGAGTGGGAAAAAAAGAGAAAGAGGAAAGTGACCCTCACACTTGTTGAGGCAAGCAAGTACAATCCCCTGTCTGTGGTCTCTGGCTTTACATCAAGGCCCGCTCTGGGTTCACTGTCAAAGCTGGCTACCTCATCTGAGTGCGTACCTTGGGTAGCCTTGCAGGACTTCCCACCAGGAGATCTGCCTTTGGCTCAACCTCTTCCTACACAGGAGTGTATCACATTTAATTACTTCCATGTGTTTATTTGAACCTTGAGAAATTCACACATCCTTGCTTGGCCAGTTAGGGTGCAAAAAATGCAGGCTGCTCCTTTGCTATCCTGTCTTTCAACAAACCCTCTTTTAGAGCAGAAATCTAACCTGGGAACGAGGCAATAGTCTCCCATCCTTGCACACATCTGAATCAATGGGTATCTTTGAGCTGCCCTCCTCACTGGACTTTGCAAGGATGAGTGGGGATAGCGGATCCACTCTATCCCTCACTAAGCTGATGACTCATGACTCTCAAACAGCCCTTTCCTTCACCCCCACTTGCAAATATATACTAAGGTCCGGGAGGGGAGATAACACTTGGTGTATCATAGCCATTTTGGCCATCTCCCAATAAACCTTGAAGAGTTCCCTGACTTCCAGTTGTTTCTTTGGCTATTCTTAAAACATAGGATACCTGTTGTCTCTTTTCTTTAATCTTGGGTCTTGACTGCCAACTCCAGGGCGATAAAGGGAGTTCCATTAAACATGCTGATATAGATAGATGCTTCCTTGTCCAAAACCATTGATCCCCTCCCTATTTAGCCATCTTAGTCTTTCAGCTGTTACCATTAGAACAGAGCTCCGTTTCCCAAACTGCCAGGTGTACTGCCTCCCTCACTGCCCTCAGCCATCAGATCCTTTGTCTGGTAATGTGTTAGGTTTGTCTAGTCCTGTGTTATGTAAGTCTTTAAAAAAAGACTTGCCATTGCCCTATTGCACTCATTAGTGCATTTTTACTCAGAGAGAATTTCCTATTAGATACTCAAACACTTGGCTGGACAGACAGCAGATGGTACATAAGCCTATTCACACTTTTAAATGAGTCAAAGAGAATGTTAGTTTAATAAAATAACAATAACATTTTAGCAGTATAACATAATATACATGTCCAAATGAACCAGATCAAATCATTTTTGAAATACACTTTGGGGCTTTTTAGGATCCGTAGAAGAAAGCCATTTTTTTTTATTACTTTTATAGTTTTTTTGATCTAAAATGTTATACTCAAATTGATCACCCATCTAATTCACCAGACTTGTCTCCAGATGACCTTTGTTTATTTTCAGTAATTAGTTTTGCCCCAAAGTATCCTCAGGGCTAACACTGGGGAGGTTTAAAAAATATGCTCCATATTCTAAAGGCAATACAAACAAACAAATGAAAACAAAAACAAAGAAAAGGGAAAAAGAAATAATATGAAACTTGGCATATTCATTAATTTTTACCATAGCAACAAATAGCCCCAAAGTTTCAGTGGCTTACAGCAAAAAAGGCTTATTTCTCACGTATGCAACATGCAGGCTGCAGACTGGCTGTACTTCCACTTGGCTGCACTGGACTCCTCACAGCAATGCTCAGCTCTGCTCTCTCATTCCAGCACTGAAGGAACATCCCCCAGCAGGGACACGCTGTTCTCGTGACAGATAGCAGAAGTACAAGAGAGCAGACCAATCCATGAGAGCACATTTAAAGCATCCCCATGGACTTGGGCATACATTTTATCCAGTCACATCCTGTTGGCTAAAGTGAGTCACATGGCCAATCCAGACAAGGGGTGGAGAAGTAGATGCTGCCTCTGGGGAGGCACTGGAAGTCACAGAGCAGAGTGTGGTTGTATAAGCTTCAGGGAAGAAAGCACGGAGTTGGGAAAAATAAATCTACCACACAATGTGAACACAATGGAAAAATCATAAGTATGAACTGTAACATTCTGAATGACTGTTTTTGAGGTGGTAATAAATATTAGATATATAAATTGAAATATGGGGATAAAATTAAGTCAGTTACATACCTTAAGGGCCCGTCTCATATATTTAAGTGTTCTAAAAATGTATAAAATCTCTAGAGTATGGATTTCATTATTTTCTGAATTTATTCCCTTTTAATTGTTTTATATTCAAGTTGTTTCAAAGTGGCTTATTGACAAACATGTTGCAAAATAACTATTGATTGGAAATCACATTTCTGCAGACTTGGACCATGTAATGCTCCTTATATACAAAATTCAAAAGAAGTTCAGTGCTATATTTCTGAAAGAGCAAATCAATATTCTAAAAATGAGCTAGTCATAGGAAACAGTTATCTTTGCAAGACAATAAAACATATGAAGTTCCTCAGTTTAGGGAAATATTAAGTAAATCTCTCAACCAATGAGAAGTAAAATAAAGTTGTAAAGGCTAAAGAGATATATGCTTTTCACTTCTTAACACACTATTGAAACCTTAAAATTAAAAATTCCATATCAAGTATTGGATTTCAGCCTTTATATGTCCCAGGGTTATAAATACACTTGAAGAGAAGTCACATTTTAAAATCCACCTGTGCTCACTAAGACCTGGTCTACTGAGTCACACATCTTACTCCCCATAAAGTAGCCACCAATAGAGGAAATGGAAAGGGGAGGTCCTGAAGTGACCTGAAATCACTCATCTTCATGTGTAGCTCAGTTTTCTTCTGGATGTTGTTTCCCCTCTTCACTCACAAGAAATACACAAGTGGGTAAAAAATTTAAGGCAAGCCCTAATCTGTGGGATATTATGCTGTTGAGAACTAAAATTAAGACCTACACTGAAGGGAGTCATGAGGCAAGGAGGGCTGGGTTGGCATGATTAGTCTGTTCTGTCCTGCTGGTAGACTGATGAAATTAGACCTATCTGTACTTTTCCTGGGCCTCCAGCAAGTCACTTATCATGGGATCAGAAGCACTTTGTGCATGAAGAAATGGAGAAAAGCTCTTATTTCCAAGGAAAATCTCCATTTCATGCTAGCTGGGGTTTGTGTATCTGAGTCCACCACTAGCTCCTTAATTTAGGCAAATGCCTTTATGATATCCTATAACAAATATGCTCAGTCACCTGGGTTATGTTTGCTTCTCTTCTTGCTTTTTGCCTCTCATACTCAACACTACCCTTACCTTTAATCAGCTAGATTTTATGCATTTATTCTCATTTTAATGTTGTCATTACTTACAGTCCATAGACATCTGTACAAAATAATATCAAGTTGGGCTTCCCTGGTGGCACAGTGGTTGAGGGTCCACCTGCCGATGCAGGGGATGCGTGTTCGTGCCCCGGTCCGGGAAGATCCTACATACCGCAGAGCGCCTGGGCCCGTGAGCCATGGCTGCTGAGCCTGCACGTCCGGAGCCTGTGCTCCGCAATGGGAGAGGCCACAACAGCGAGAGGCCCGCGTACCACAAAAAAATAAATAAATAAATAATAATAATAATAATAATAATAATTAATAATAATAATAATAATATCAAGTTGAACCATTCCTGTATCTCGCATACACTAGGATAAACAGGTCTCTGACATTTTGAGATTTACCTCACAGTTTGTACGTGGTCACATCGTCTGTATCTTAAAAGCCCAATCTTTCAACACCAAGTCTTACTTCATATTTCTCAGTCCCTTGACCTGAACCTAAAAAAAAGATTTTTTTTTTGAATTTGGCATAAGCAATTCTGTGTCTCCCAGTGACAGTGCCTTATGAAAAGGGTTTCTTTAATGCTTAAGGGAAAGTGGCTAGCTGTTTTCCACAGTCTTAACAAACAGAGGCAAGGGGTAAAAACTACCACATGAGGGTTTTAACCACTTCCTGATGGTGAAGGTCATTGATGTAGAATTGGCTAACTCTCCACCCAAAACTGTATAGTCCAACTTTCTCTGAATTGATTAAAATTAAAGGACATGTTAATTTCAGTTAAAATGACTGTGCCTAAAGACACAGGAATAGATTAACTGACCTCTCATGGTCATCTATAACACAGTATGATTTCAATTCTGCAGTTTGTAAAAAACTTGAAAGTTGGATAAAAAGCCATAGAGCTCGAACCAAATCTCACCAGGAGAGCATGTCATAATGGCAGGAATGAGAGTTTGCATGAGGTATGTTCTATAAGGAAAATAATCACAATGGAATACACTGAGTTTTCTTCACTTTTAAATTTTTTAAAACACAGTCACATATTCTCTCTGCAAATCTCCCCTGCTCTGTTTTACTTTGAGCAAGGAATCAAACTGATTTTTTTCCCTCCTTGAATCAGCTGCTCATGAGAGAAGCAAATACATTTCTCATAGAATAAGAATTGAGTATTAGGAATACTAATTAGATAATTTTGACAATTCCTATGACTCCCCACCCCTAAAATATATTTTTTCTTTAAGAATTTTAGTAAAAAGTTGACTTTGTGCAGAATAACCTTTCCTTTTATCATGTATATAGCAGTCAGGTGGTTATAGAATTATATTTATGTACCAGAACAGGTTTTAAATATCTTTAAAAACAAGTAGCTCAGTATTCAAAGTGTATGAAAATGCTGGCAAGCATTGATACGGGATATAGAAATACTCTACCCATCAATTCCCTACCTCCACTGAAAACCAAGTAGACTGTACAATGGTATATTACCAAAGTCCTCAAAACACTGTGAAAATCTATGAGGTATAATTCTGCATAAAATACCTTGAAGTTTCAGATGTGGATGCTTTCTTTGGGGCTTTCCAATTCATAATCACATAACACTCGTTTTCTTAGAGCCTCCAAATAATGGTGTGATACATTTATTGCATCTGACATTTCAAAAATCTCACCATAGAGGTGGGTTGGAAAACTTGTCATTGTCAACTATTCTTGTTACATTGAAGGTATGATTATATATGGATTATATTTTCCATCAATACATCTTTAGACCCTTTAGGGTTTTTTTGTTTTTTAATGCTTTCCAGCATTTTTCCAGCATTATTTTATTTCCTTTGGTAAAGTAAAAGAGGTGCTAGGAGATAAGTTGGCTTTGTAACAATGACAAGGGAACAAGCCCTTACCTAAAAAAAAAAAAAAAAAAAAAGCCAGGTTCATTCAATTATTATTTTTTTAAAGAAGATGTTGGGGGTAGGAGTTTATTAATTAATTTATTATTTATTTTTGCTGTGTTGGGTCTTCGTTTCTGTGCGAGGGCTTTCTCTAGTTGTGGCAAGCGGGGGCCACTTTTCATTGCGGTACACAGGCCTCTCACTATCGCGGCCTCTGTTGTTGCGGAGCACAGCCTCCAGACGCACAGGCTCAGTAGTTGTGGCTCACGGGCCTATTTGCTCTGCGGCATGTGGGATCCTCCCAGACCAGGGCTTGAACCCGTGTCCCCTGCATTAGCAGGCAGATTCTCAACCACTGCGCCACCAGGGAAGCCCTCATTCAATTAATTTTTTAATTCAGATATGTAGGAACAGAGAACATAGAACAAATGAAAATGTGTTTCTTAGAGTCTCTGTAGCACAATACATATTGGGCAGAGATGCAAAATTAGGAATGCAGAATGAAACTCATCTATATATATTTTGGCTGCTAGGCATTTAATCCTTTTTTTTTCAGTATTTCATTCTCACAATAACTTTCTTCTAGTCCTTTGAATGATAACTGTTTTTCAGAAGAGAAGAAGATTAGAGACAAGTTAAGAATTAAAGAATCAATCAAAGAGAGGTTAACATTCAAGGGAATCAGTCTTTTATTTCAGTGTTTTAGGGCATAATAAAAAGTAAAGTTTAAGCATGTTGGAATTAATTTCAAGTCAATAGAAATTGTCACATGGCAGAAAGCGTAATCAAATAATTGTCACTGCTCCATTATCTAGCGAAGTGTCCTTCCCTTTTTTTGTTCTATGCCTCCCATGTTCATGATACAAGCAGACTGCCAGACAGTGACACAAGTTGACTTGGGGAGGCTGCAGGATACAGATAAACTGATGGTTTTTGACTACTAGTACATACTTTGTGCTAAGCCCTTTCAAATTAGAATGGCATTAGCTTATTCTATATTCCATACAGTTCTATGGAGTCAGAGTTATTTCTTTATTTTAACCTCAGCCCGGTTAAGTAACTGGCCTAACTTACTTGTAAGTTGTAGGGCTGAGATTTGAATCCAGAAATGCCTGAAAACAAAAACCATGCTCTTGCCTTTACAATATCTTTCTCCAGGTAATCAAAGGGAGGTGTTGGAAGAGCAATACTTAACGTATGTGACAGTGTGGAGACATTATTTTTTGAAGAAAAGCACAAAAAAGGGGGGTTGATAGTTAAGTTGCCATATAGTGTAGTGACTAATAAATACCATTTCTAAAATGCTTTGTCTGTATTTTAATAAGAAGTCAAATATATGCTCTTAAGATAAGTATTTGCTATAGAATTTAAGAAGCCTGAAAGAGGAAAAAGTGCACTGTGAACTGAAATGAGAAAAGGAAGGTCTCTTATTGATTCTTCACTCTTGGAATCTCATTAACTATCAGGTGAAACGATGACTGCCAACAAATAAACATTTTCCCCAGCCTGGCCTGTTAAACTGCCCAAAGCCACCACATACAAATTAGTCTGAAACACACTTATTGTTCCTGCTAGAGGTGTTTTAAAAATCAGCTTTAGATACAAGAATTTGTTTTCTCTCTTTCCTTCAGGCTGCTAAAGGATGCACAGAATGAAGCTTATTTTAAAAGCTGGTATCAGAAGCTATTGGCTGCTCTCCAATTCTGTGCAGGAAAAGCCTTGAGTGATGAGTTTTCCAAGGAACAGAAACTCATCAAAATTCTGGGAGACATTGGTGAAAAAGTCAAATCTGCCAGTGACCCTCAAAGACAGGTTTGTTGCAAAATCAATCTTCATGTAATAAAGTTTTGTTTTATTTCTTAAACCTCGTTCAATTAACTTTGAATTTCATAACACAGAAGGTAAATTCCTTGACTACACTTTGTCATAAGACACTTAAATCAATTCTTTTGATCAAGTTTTTTTTCAATTTACTATCCTAATGTTAATGATAATATCTATCACCAGGACATGACTTTTTGATCTAAATAGCCATGTAACATAGACAGTACCTGACAAAAGACCAATTTAAAGGCAATTTGATTAAAATGACCGGATGAAGTAATTTACTCAGAAAGGCAGCACAGTTCAGACTCATGGAAGAAGTACACAAGGGGACTTTTCAGAGCACCCTTGTCCAAGGTACAAAATCTAGGTCTAGATTTTTCTCACACTGCACTGATCAAAGTCACATTTTTAAAGACTTTTTTTTTTCCACAACAAATTAAGTGAATTAAATGAAAGAAATCAATAGTGGTGTGGATAGTATTGAATAATACTTTTATTCTAACATCCATAGATGATAGTCAAAATATTGTACCTCTTTCATCACTGATTATAATAATGGATCTGGCTGTTCTTTTTCTTGCTCTAATGGAAGAACACTTGCTCTTTTTAATTAACTGCATTACTAGTTCCCTTCACTGATATAGATCATTAAGTAGGTTCTCTTAAGTTCAACATTCTAGATGCAGGGAGGTAGTGGACTGTATTCACTGTATTAAGAATTTCATTCAATAACAAGTACTTACTACAGACTAGGAGTTAAGGATAGAAAGATGCCTAAAACATGAATCTTGTCCTCATGGGAGCTCATAGTTTCTCTCCACCCACTGTTTAAAATCAACAAGACTTTTCAACAAAATGATATGAAAATAGGCAAAGGGTCCCAGAATTTTTTCCTAGCACAAGATTTTTCTTGCTGGAAGTCACTTCATTTGGTAGTAATGCCAGAAGCTATGCTACTTCACCTACCTAGGAGAAATGGGAAAATAAAAAGCGTAAGCAGGGACTTTATTTTTAAATGGGAGACATATAAACTCTGTATGCACAGAAGAGCCTTAAGGCTAGCAACATGATAGGCAATGCAAAAAAAAAAAGTTCTATGATTTCTCCATATTATTGCAAAATCATTAATTATTTTCTAATGGTAGACAAAAAGTTGAAAGCAAATAAAATAAATTTGGCTTAAAATTTACAAAATTTGTGTATAGGTTTGGTCTTTGTTTCTTATGTTTCAAAATCCCTCATGTATTTAAGATGCATGCTGCAGTTAATACAGTGCCTTTTTGACTATTTACATCACGTTCCAGTGATACTGACATTATTCTCTCAGATAAATGCATTTCTCTCACCTTGACTGGCTGCTCTTGTGATAACACCTCTTCAAGTGAAAATAGAAAGAGAAAAAGAAAGAGGTGGGAGAAGCATTTATAATTTCTCACAAGTTACTGTAAGCTTTTTTTGTTTTCTTTTTTTTTTTTTTAAAGCCCAGTTAAACCTAACTATATGAAGTGAAGAGATTTTAGTTAAAGAGAGCAGAGGTTCCCCTCCATGGTGCTCTTCAGGCAAATCGAGGTATAGAAAAGACAAAAGAGGAAGACAAAAAGAATGCCATTGTGGAGCTTGGCCTCATTTCTCCACCTTGTTTTGCTGGATTCTGGGAGCAGTAGATTCTATTATTTGACAGTGAACCCAGAGTAAGAGCTAAGAAACTCTTGAGAATTAGTTAAACACTATTAATCTGATATCCTCATTTTTAAAATTGGGCTTAAACAGTTTTCAAAGTAGGCTAAAAGGAGTTTTTTTTTTAATTTTTGAATTATTATTATTTCTGAATTATTGTTTTTCTCCTTTTTTGTGTCAGGGGATACACAATTCTAAAGGTGTCATTTGTGGTCTCAGACCTTCCACATGCACAGAGGACTATGGAAGGGAGTGAGTCAAGTATCAGAAATACACTTATTGGCATTTAGTAAACTATTTGTTCATATATATTACTGCTTCTGACATTTATCAATGGTCTATAATTATCTTTTTTGTCATTATTTTGTCTCCTACTCTATGTAAATTTTTTTCTGAAAAGTATTGTACTATTAAGTGTAAACCTTGAGAGTTACAAACTAAGATTTCAGGGAATTATGATAAATGGATCATGTTAATAGTTACTTTAAAGCAGGGGTTGCAAGTTGGTGGGTTACAGGTCAAGTCCAACCCATCGTGCTTCGTTTGAACAGAACAGTGCTTTGTTTTGGTTTTGTTCTTAATTGAATTTGAAGTTCTTCAGAAAGGACATGCAATCTTTACTTCCCCATTTTCCCCAGTACTCCCTATTGTCTTTAGCCTGCTGCCTCCTCATATGTGGCTACATCACCCACCTGACCCCAAAGCACCCAAGTGTGCAACCCCTGAATTAAGGAGTTTATTTAATCAACAAAAGAAAATTATAACTTGAAGGAAAAGTCCAGTTCTTTTCAGTTTTGAAGATGCTTCTTCTAATGATTTTTCACAGGAGGTACTGAAGAAAGAACTTGGCAGACTAGAAGAATTCTTTCAGTGTACAAATACCTGTCACCTTCCTCTGAACCCTGCCCTATGCATAAAGGGAATTGATGGAGATGTAAGTCAACATATTCAGTAGATAAGTTGAGTATTTTAATTTTGTATTGTTTAGTTCATTGGATGTTTTTGAAATGGTAAAAACAATTTATAAATTGTTATTGCAGTTATTTAAGAAAAATGTAATTGAGTCCCATCCAAACTGTGTGTGCTCTATTTGATGCACTGTGACCAGTTGGTATCACATTAACCTCATCAGATATTTCGCTGGTTTAGAAACACACTAACCACAGTTCAGTGGGAAAAAATGAAGACACTTCTCACTGAATTGACTTCTTGACTTATTCACAATGGTTGATTTTGCGACCCCATGCAGGCTGGTTTAATTTCATGCTTATTTAGATTATGTGCATGCCCATACCTAGGATACTAGTATATCATTAGCTATAACATCTCAGTTTTGATTCAATTTAAAATTCATTGATGCTTATGAGTCACTGTGCCATATGATATGTTTGTGATTTTACTCATGCCTGGAAAGCCCTTCCTGGCATTGTTGTACTCACAAACTCCTTCTCTTCCTAAGTCTCTATCAGCCACCCTTCTCTGACTTAGAATCATTCTTTCTCCATGAGCTTTATTATATTCCTTCTCAAAAGTCCAAGAGTAGAAGACTGTAATAAAGAGGATTGATAAGTGAGATTTTAAAATGAAGAGGTTAAACTCTCATGCATGCACAATAAGTGTTACTTCACTAAAGTCGGAATACAGTCAAGAAAAACAAATTTAATAATTAGGAGAAAAATCAGACCATTAGTATGAATAGAAAAAGTTTTACTAGAAGCTTAATACTGTCACCTTTACAATTTTGCTGCTACAAAAACACCCTACAAATTTTCCAAATATGCTGCATAGACATATTTTGAATAATAACAAAATAAGGCATCAATTTTATAAGCTGAGATATGTCTATCTGGGCTAAAATCCAGATCATCACTGATTTTAAAAAATTGTGTGACCTTTTAATCATTAGCAGTATGCACTGATTGATGCTAAAGATACATGGAAACATTTCAAAAACACAGAGTATCTTAATGTAGAAAGAACAATATATCAATAGTTCATTGAGTCCAGATGTTATTTTTTACTTCTGCTTTCTTGGTTTGTCGTTGTTTAAGGAATAGAAAGATTGTTTTCAATTAAAATTACATATGCGTTGTGGCTTGTGCAGGCCTTGGTGAAAATTACGTATGCATTGTGGCTTGTGCAGGCCTTGGTGATGTGGGGCACCAGCTCTAGGGAATCATTGCTTGAGTGTCCAGGTGAGCAGGCCATGCCGGGGGCATCATCAGTTCAGGAGTCATCACCCATAGTGCTGTGGCTGGGACCACATTCCTTCCCTACAGCAACCTGCAGCCATCAGCACTTTCCCTGAGGCTGGGAAGTGCCCCAAGTAGAGCCACCTCTTTGTCCCACTTGCTCTGGTCAGCTGTGCCTGTGCGTACAGCAGTGAACAGGGCGGATGTGGAGGGTGATGCTCTCTCACCTGCAGAACATGTTAGTCTGCCCTCCAGTCCTGCTG
>NW_006781351.1:2319231-2337691 GCF_000442215.2 Lipotes vexillifer | reverse complement strand
CTGAACAACGAGGAGGTCTGAAGGGACATACATCACATAGGAAGGTGCAGTAAATGCAGCAGAGTTCTAGTCAGAGCCCACATCTGGTTGGCCATCAGAGGATCCATACTGGAAAGAACCTCTGGGAGTGTAATGAGTGTAGTAAGACCTTCAGACAAACCCCTCAGCCAGTGGTTAATCTGAGAACCCACTGAGGGTACGAACCCTATGAATGTGAGAGTGTGGGAAGACTTGTCATCACTCCTCCCATCTCAATAAATACCAGAGACTCCGTTACTGGGAGAAACCTCATCAAGGTGACGAATGTGTTAAAGCCTTCACCCCGCGTCCCCTGCTCATTGCTCATCAGATAGCCTGTACTGGGGAGGGGCCTTCTGAGTGTAACGAGTGTGAGGCCTTCATGCAGAGTAGAACCGTTTTCCAGCATCAGACACTTCACACAAGTGAGAAACGTCATGTTCAAGCAAGTGTGGGAGCGCTCTCTATTCCGTTAGAGACCTTACTGACCATCAGAGAGTTCACACTGGGGAGAAGCCTTACGGCAGTAAGGAATGTAGTAAGGCCTTCAGTCAGAGTATATGTCTTGTTTGACACTCCATGCCAGGGAACAAGCACATACATGTTGGCAGTGTAGAAAAGCCTTCAGTCAGACCTCTCAACTAGTTGACTATGAGCAAATTCATACCAGAGAAAAGCCTTTTGAATGCGGCATGGCAAAATGTTCAGTCTAGTAAATGTCTTATTTTATATCACAGACTTCACACAAGCAAAAGCCCTATAAATGTGGAAAATATGCAGTCAAAACTCATACCTCATTACATGTCAGAGAATTCACACTGGTTAGAAGTCCTATGAATGTAGTAGTGAGTATGGTAAGGTCTTTGTTTATAGCAACAATCGTACAGTACATCAGAGAGCCCATCTGGGGAGAAAACTGATAAATGCAGTGATTTGGGGAAAGTCATTACTGAGCTTATCGTACGTCAGAGTTCACTCTGGAGAGAAGTCCCGTGAATGTAGTGAGTGTAGGAAAGCCTGTATGTATAGTCAGCATTCTATTTTAACCACCATCAGTAAACTACACTAGGGAGAAGTACTCAGGCCTGGCTCAATCCATTCTTTAAAGCATGGGTCTCCAAGACAGAGAGCAAAGGTCTTAGGTTTGGTTAAACTTTCTTTATAAGAAGAATTCTCACCCCTGTCTCTCCTTGGAACCACTAATCACAGTGGACCATTTCCTGTTCCACTAAGGGGTAGATCATATGAGAGAGTGGGAATAACTGAATGCAATCCTTCTCCCCTCCTGGGAAAGTAAAGACCAGACATTTCATTTACTAATAGGTATCTTTTCCTTTTTAAAAACTGTTTTAAGTCTATTTCTCTAATTTTCACTTTTCAAGACCAGAGTTTCTATCTTCCTTTCTCCATTCTAGCTTTTCTTGTCTTCCTTTCTGTATTCCAGATCTTTTATCTCACCATTTACATAAAATATCTTCCAAGACTTTGATTCATTCTTTCCTATCTCTTGGTTATGGCCGTCCCAATCCACTTTTAACTTCTACTCTAATCTAAGGTGTCCTTGTTTACCTTTTTCTACCTGGCAAACCTTTTCATTTACCTGTTTGCCAATCTATGTCTTTCACAATCTTCAAATTCAGCTCATCTCTGAAAGACTCTCTTCTTCAAATGCTTCTTCATTCAGCTGTGAAATGCATGCGTGTATACATTCATACCAACTTTTGCAGGCTCTATGAGAGGTGGATATGGTGTCTCTTTTTATTAGCATATAGTTAATGTTTTGTGCATACTAGCTGTCAAATGTATAGTATTTTTGCCATGACTCTCAAAAAATATACTGCATGTGAAAACCAAAGTATTAAGCAATGAAAGCAATATAGCTGAGTGATATAATTGAGAAGAGGGGCTAAACCTTGCCCTCAGCCTTTCTTAGCCCTTTGTCTCTTCCCTGGACTTGGCATACCTCGAAGAGATCATCATTCTCCCACCCCAGCCCCCAGAATTGAATGAGCAGAATTTGAAAACCACTGATCTAGACTCTGGGCTAATACAGGGTTTCCTAATTCAATACCATGACAGAAGGTCATACATATGTCCCCTGATTGACTGATTCTTGCAGCGGGAATTCATTACTTAACAAGCAGCCTCATCCTTTTACTATAAAACTCAAATTGATTCAGTAAACAAGGCTTTCTGTTTGCTTAGGGATTAGTTAGATTTATGTTGACAGATTAAGAAATAGATCCTTTCCTCTCAACTTCTACTGATTTCAGACTTATCAGAAATAATGATATTCAAACTGATCCTTCAAAATATATTGATGTCATATTTTACTAAGTTGATGAATTGGAAGTATCAAGTCCCTTTGCTTTCTTTAGTATTGATTTAATAATTTTCGCTGTCAACATGAACTCTCTAATAACCTAAAGACATATAGCCTTTTAACACTCAAACAGTTGTAAGCACATAAAAGGAAAATAATGCACAGTAGTCGGTATCATAAAACTGAAAATAGAAATGTAAAGTATAATTGAAAGAAATGAGAATAGGAAATATATGTTGTACTGTTACTTGTAAAGATAAGAAAATGTTCATTAGCAAAAAGTGAAAAAGAATGCGTTAATCTTTTTGAAGTACCCGATTAGTGTCAGACACTGTAAAAGGTATTTTATATCCATTAGCTCATATACCTATTACAAAAATGTGTGAGGTAAGAGTTTTATCCCTGTTTTACAGTGGGATACAAACATTTAAGTAACTTGTCCAAGGTCTTACCGCTGATAAGTTACAGAGTCCAAATTTGAACTCAGGTCTTTGTTAATTCTATATGCATGTTTCCTTAAAGTATGCTGCAGGGCAGAAAGAATGAAAAGGAAATATATTTTTTTAAATAGTGATTTCATCTTTTAGATATTAACTAACTAGCATAAGCACAATACCTACATACTACTTAGTTTATTTAAACTCCCTAAACATCATCACTGTTTAGTGAGAAAAAAATGTAGTTGAAGATTTACAACCTGCCGGAAAGCTGGCATTTTTAGTTTACAAATAAAGGCTTTGGTTGGTAGACTAAAGTCTTTTTTTAAATAAATATGTTTCTTTGTTCCAAAGTGTGAGAATTATTCATATGTTACATTTGCTCATATAACAAATTCTGCAAGGAGCCATGATTGCAAGGAAACTGTTCTTTTTGCTTTGTTTTGCTCACCATTTTTCTCTTCTTTTTGTCCCATAGGCATGTTCATATTTCACATCTAATGCTTTGCCATTGAAGATTACTTTCATTAATGCTAATCCAATGGGCAAAAACATCAGCGTCATTTTTAAGGTACAGTAGCCCTCCTGAAACATCAAATTGATTCCATTGGTAGAACTATTGATTTATTACTCACAAAAAGAAATTATTATAGCTCTTTTCCTCTGGCAGCAGCACAGAAGATTCTAGTTGTTTTTGATTCTGCATTTTTATAGAATTATAGTACATGCCAAACTATGATTGGCAGTAAATCAAACATTACTGGCTCCAAGCCAATGAATCTTCAGTGCAAAACTCCGGGAGGTATGTTTCAATAAGTGAAATAAAGCAATCACTTTTGAGTAATACAGAAAGCAGAATTGTGGTAAAGTTCCTAGGGGGAGAGTCTTCCTTTGGTCTAGATACTAAGTTCGAATCAAAATTAGCTGAAACTCAAATGACATGATTTAGCATAAAATTCTTATTTGTAAGCACTTGCTTATTTTAGTAATTTGGGTTGTTGTCTTCTTTTTAAATAAAATATAAATAAGGGCCATATCAGTCTTTGTCATGAATCCCATGGGACAATAGAGTAAAAGGTTAAGAGTAAAAGTCAAGTAGGAAAAAGGGACAGAAAAAGGAGCTGTAAGTAAAAAGTAAGCATTTGCCAGTCGTTCAGTTAAATTTGATAAGTTATTCAGCCAAACCAGACAACAAGGTCGCAGAGTGGAATTTTTGTTCGATTCTGACTAGTTTTGAAGATAATGATTAACATACCTGTACTTTTGCTGTGAAATCTGTGTAAACCTCAAGCATTAATGTTCCCCCGGCACTGCATTTTTGGTGAAGAAAAAAGAAGAACACAAAATCTCATCTTGGCATAGTTTTCTGCATATAATTTAGAAACCATTTTCAAAACCAAGTCTCTTATTAGTTAAAAGCATAGAACTGTCCTTCCCCTTTGGACATATTCCATGTCCTTAACCTATGCTAGAAAAACACCCCTTTATCATTTCTTATTATTATCAAAGGCTGTTTACTCTGAAAACTTCTTAACTGCCTTCATAACAAGAGAAGTCAACGATTCAAAGTCTGATGAATTATATGTGTGCTATTTATACTCCCTGTCAAGAAGCTCTTGGTAGTCTAACTGTATATCAGTGTGTAAATTTATGGTACATCAAATAATGTTTCCCTTAGAAAGAGATTTCACTTGGCTGAGTTTGAAATTTGCATAAACATTCGTCCAACCTCTCTTCACCAGACTTTGAGGTTAAGACATTGCACATGGATAATAAATTGAAAGATTATCAGGGAACAACATTCCAAGGAGCTTCTAATTTAATGGCTAAAGCTTCTGTAATCATTTAAAAGAAAGTTCTCATTTTCTTTGATCTTCTATCAGAAACACAAGGTATTCTTAGTGCTAATAAAACAATTGAAACCACCCTAAGTCAGGCTGGAAAATTATTCAAGGAAGGAAATGACATATACCATATTTGAAAGCCTTTAATAGAATTCAAGGAGAAACCCGGAGTCTATAATTTTGTTTTTAACAGGCTGGAGATGATCTTCGTCAGGATATGCTTGTCCTGCAGATTATTCATGTGATGGACAATATTTGGCTGCAGGAGGGCCTGGATATGCAAATGATCATTTATAGATGTCTATCCACAGGAAAAGGCCAAGGTCGGTATAGATTAGAAAGCTGATTGACTTACATTATTTATCTCACGCATTCATCAGTAATATGCCCCCCAGAGTTGCCACAGCTTTCATTTTAGATTACAAATTTTAAAATCCAAAGAACTAAACCTGGTCATTCTTCTTTTTTACAAAGAATTATTTTCAAAAACAATAAGCCAAAATGATTTATGTAAAGCATAATGTCCTTCTAGATATTAATTAGGACTCTCGACAACTCAAATGTTAACTGTAATGTCCTTTTGTGTGTCCTTAAGGGTTAGTTACATTAATGATTAATTCATATTTGTTCCTCTTTTTCTAAGCTGATAATAGAAAAGTCCGCTCATTCAAAAAAATACAATTGTTGCTTATTAACACAAAATTTACAAAGTTGCAAATGCTTAAAGGAGTTCTGAAAATTCTAAATACATTATAAACATGCATTCAGTTTCTAAAAGACTTTTGAGTAAAGTGTAATATCAACAGTCAAAGATGACCATTCATGCAAACTTTGAGCATACTTTAGCATTTCTCTTCCTTGATAAAAGCCAAGCCACTAATATGGAAATATAATTACATTTATACACATTTTCGATGAAAATAGTGTTGAAGATCCACCCTAATAATTACTCAAACATCAGAGGTAAAAGTTGTACTTAATTACAATCATGCTAAATTGAAGAAATAATTTCTAGGATATCATAATTTTTTTTACATGGGGCCATTGCCACTTAGCATTTCATTAAATTAATTAGTATGAATTATAGCAGATGCATCTGCATAAACAAAGGGATAAAAATACCATAGAACCGGAAAGGGGACCTAGAACTGTGTGGTCTTTTTTTTTTCTTTTCTTTTTTAATTCAGACAGAACTACAGTTTAAACCCATCATCTCAAAAGAGAAACTGTCATTGCCTGGCCCTCCATTTCCTGAGGTCCCACTGCGAGGCTCAGTACCCCAGCCAACTCTGACTCAAGATTTTGGAAACTAAGCATGGAAGCACCTCCTACTTAGCTTAACTTGCAATTGGATACTTCAGGACTACTGTTACAAGTCATACTGCCCAATTATTTTGATTCTGATAATAGGGCCCTTGTTTCCATGCCAAGTATCCCACTCCCAAACTCCTTCTAAAGTTCTAGTTCCTAAAAGTCTTTTATTACTGCTACTCTGAGATCGTTATTCCTTGAGTTTTTCTCTCCCTTTTCTCACATAAATGACCTAATTCTTTCATATCCTAATATGTTTAAAGGGTAAAAATATACCTTAGATGAACCAAGCTGAGCTTTTTGGTGTCACATGGATTACTTTTTCTTCAGAATTTGAATACAACACCAACCTCAGTGGAATTCTTCAATTCCATCTACTCATTTCTCTGTTTATAATCATAGGAAGTAATGGAGGCTAAGACTTTTAAAGTTAATAAAATAATCCAGCAGAAATAACTCTAGACTTGCCCAGAGTTACAGATGTCATAAGACAGACAAATTATTCTTTCCCGCTGTCTACCAACAATTTCTTTGGTTGTAAGGTTGTACTGGAAAGATACTTCTTCAAGAAAAATGGAGATCATTAAAGCAAATGTCTTCTTTTAAGAGATTAGTTTCCATTTTTAATCAGGTTCCAAGGCTTATTGAATATCTACTGTTGACATCCCTCAAGAAATGTCACAAAGTAAGATAGGGAATACTAAAACGACTTAAACAGGGCTGCTGCCCTTAAGGAGAGTATACTCCAGGCCACAAGTTTACAAGGCTTTATCAACATTATTGTTGACTATAATTCTCATGACTACTTTGTATATGATGTTGTAGGAACTTTGGGAGAGATTATCAGAGCAGATAAAAATTCTTTAGGATTTATTTCATTGCTCTAAATTTGCTCCAGATTTGATGGACATAAAAATTACTTAGGAGAGTTGGAGCAGCTATATCTAGGACCCAAGCAGGATGCTATATCAGGCTCTTCACTGGGCAGAGGTGGGGAGGGGACGGAGGGTGGGGGACTGAGGCTCAAGTCTCAGTGAATGCAAAAAGCTGCTCTGGAGTTTCTCATGCACACCTTTTTTGAGAACCACTGCCTTGTGTGATACCATCTTGAAAAGTTTTTTCCCTAAGAACCTTGCTACTTAAAGTATGACCTGTGGACCAGGAGCATTGACATCACCTGGGAGCTTGTTAGAAACTCAGAATCTCAGACCCTACTCCCACCCTACTAAATCAGAACCTACATTTTAACAAGATCCCCAAGTAATACATATGGGCATTAAATTTTGAGGAATCTGCATTAGAGAGCTATGGGAATGGAGCCACACATATTACTGTGCACAGAATTATGCTGGAAGTATTTAAAAAGTGTATGATACATACTAGCTTAAAATGTATAAAATGTAATTTATGGTTTTAACTAATGAGCAGAATTTAGCCACCATGATTGTTATAAATTAGGTGCAAAGTTTTCTGGGTAGTCAACAATGGAAGATATGACAAATGGCTTGGGATTTAGCAATGATTAACTCCCTGAAGACAAATGTGGTCTGAGGAGTAACTGACATTGCTACAGCACCCTATCTAAAGGGTGTAGTAATCTAAGTCCTAATTTGGGGCATGGTCAGATGCAAGGTGGCAATGAGGCACGCAGGAACCAGGTAGAAGGTGGTTTTCTGTTAGGAAGTGTTAAATGGAGGAACTGGAAAAATGAGGGAAAATTTCAGGATTAGAAAGTAGAATTATATTACTCTTTTTAGAGTAGTTATATTACTGTTAAATGCAGTGCTTTACATTTGCTATCTCACTTAATAAGCACAAGAAAACTAGCACAAGAGCCGAATACTGTTGGGGGAGAAGGGAGAAGTGTTATGATATTAAAGATATGCCCAGGATTTATCTCTGGGATGTTACATCTCCTTCTTTCTTTTTGTTTTTAACAAATAGGTTTTAATAGGTTATTTTTGCAGCATTCAATTCCCACTCTCCATGTTTGTTTCTTTCTAATAAGGCAATGTATCAATAGATGCCTAACGGTCATGATTGGACTGGGCTGGGCTATTGGATATTAAGAGATTAAGGCTGAAAAAAGAGAGAGAGAGAGAGAGAGAGAGAGAGAGAGATTAAGCCTGCAACCAGCTACCACTGGCCAAATCCAGCACTGAGAAATGTTTTGCTTACCATTACAGTGATCTTCTTGTTTGTTGTTTAATTTGAATATTTTTAAGGTAGACCATGAAATAGTCAATTTTTAAAACTTAATCTTCTCTCTTTTCATATAATTATGTTTATGTCCCTGGTCCCTTTGGGCATTTGTGTTTTCAACTCTTGCAGTTGTCAAGATTGTGGAAATCAGAAATTCTACACTTTAATTTCTTTCAGTGACTTTATTTATAGAACTGTGCATTACAGGTTGTTTTGTGGACGTTAGTCCTGGGAGAATTTTAAATACTGGGTTTAAATTGCTGTTCTGTACAGAATAAAAATCAGAAGGCTTGAAAATATTTACATTCCAATAACCTTAGGAACACAATGAAAAGAAGCCTTGATGGATGCATGGCTAGTGGGGCAAAGCTCCTATTGAAGTTAAATCAATATATGCTCCGTTAAAAAGATTGTTATTATAGTTTCACTTTAATGCAGACTGAGAAGGAAGAAGCAGGTGGTTCTGTACATGTTCACTGCAGCGTTAACTCTGTTCACTGCTAGAAATGAAACGTTGAACAGTGAAGCTTTTATTAACCTGAACATTGATTTTTATAATATATTTGAAATATTTGTCACGGAGGTTGTATTTGATTCACTTACATTATAAATATGCTTGTTACACAAGTTTGAATGTCCTCCCTTAAACTGTAAATGAATGCACAAGCCATATGTTAATTAATTCACTGCTCTATTGACTCAGTGGGGTCGCTGGGAGACCATCTAGATTTGCTCTCTACTGTAGTTCTAGAAAAAATATTAAAGCTGCTCTGATACATCTGATCCAAACACAAGTAGCCTCATTGCTCCCTAGGATTTAGGAAAAATTAGAAGCAATACCATCTAGGTAAAACTCCTTCAGAGAAGAAGATTGGGAAATAAAAAGGGTAATCCGAGTAGTGCTGGCAACTATTGATGTTGTTACCTATATCAAGATGCCTTTCCTAAGTATCCCTCATCCTGTAAAGAAAGAAGTATTTCCATAATCTCTTTTTTATCAACCAGGATTGGTGCAGATGGTGCCCGATGCTATAACCCTTGCGAAAATCCATCGCCATTCTGGACTGATAGGACCACTGAAAGAAAATACAATCAAAAAATGGTTCAGTCAGCACAACCATTTAAAGGTGGATTATGAAAAGGTTTGTCCTTCTGCAGCAAATTTTAAATAATGTACTTAAATAAGGATATACTCTGGCTCATTAGATACTCTGAGTTATGAAAAAGTAAATTAAGTACATCTTGAGGTCTAATTCATTCATTCATCAGCATAGTAATAATGACACAGTTTAAATGGTATATTACCTAGATAACAATTTCTGTGTCTGGTTTTCCCTCTGGGTGGAATTCTGGGCTATCAATAAAGACTCTCTTTGCTCAGCGGCTTCCCTTACAGCAATCTCACCTGAGATGATGCTCCTGAAAACTACCTCCTTCATGTTACCTGTGCCTATTTGTACACAACCTATAATTTCTATAAATCTCCCTCCTTCCATTGCAATATATTTCTTCTTCCAAGTTCTATCTTTTCATGCCTCATTCTTTCAATGTTTGCGGAATACCTAATAGAGTTTTTATTTTTTTGTATCTCAGAACTTTACAAAATGTATACTATTCCATTTGACTGCCAACATTTTTCCCACTTTACTTTGGCATCTAGCCTGCAGTCTACAATTGTACAGGTTCCACCCTCTACCAGGCCTCACAGATTAGGGGATGAGTTGGCTAGAGCCAAGCCTTGTTTCACTTGCCAAGGCATGAACTGGTACAGCTGCCCCAGAGGCAGGGGCACCTTTATGCTAATTCACACAAAAATGCAATATGGGCCAGCATTAGATTTGCTCAGAACTGTCCTGAGCACTAAACATCCCTCATTCTAGGAAACTCCTCAGTCCTGGGCAAACTGGAAGGCTTGGTCACCCTAGCTGGCCTGGGCCATGAAAGAGAGATCCAAGAGTTCATCTACTCCATACTTCTGTGAGATTGGAATAGAGCAAAATACAGGTTTTTGAGGCCAAGTAACAGGGAATTAGATGAGATTATCTAGAAATCTATTTTTTAGCCATTCCCCAAATTGTAACTTGAATTAGGCACAAACCCCTGAAGTTATATTGTTTGGGGTGTTTCCATGTACATTTGATGTTCTTAACCACCATGTGAAGGACATATTTTATTATCTTCACTTTATAAGTAGAGAAAATCTAGACAGACAAATTAAAGACTTGCTCAGGCACCTGGGATACCTGGAAATAAGGTGTCCTGGCACGTAGTCCAGCCACGTGGTCTTCCACTCGCTAGTTGAGGAGGCCCATACCTGTGGCTCAGCCAGTCACTTGTGCTTACACTCATGGTTGCATCATCGATCAAAATGATGAATACCCAGGAGACAGTTCTTTTGAAAAAAGAGTAATTTTGGCAAGAAACCCCTGTCCATTAAAGAAACATAAGCCACAACTAACTTAGTGGAATCTGCTTCTACCCACACAAGCGTTCACTGGTATATACTGTACCAAAACCTTTTGGGGCATTAACTGGATGACATATTTGTAGGATAAACATAAAGTGTTACAGATATCTCAGTGTAGTTTTTCCTGTGTTAAAAATTTCAGATATTCAAAAATTAATATTTTAAATTTCTATGGGAATAGGCAATACTGGACCATATTGTTCCTTCTTCCTTTATCTTGAAAAAAGCTATCCACTATTTTACCTTTGCGACATTAAAAAATAATACTAAGAATCCTCTTTAATAAACTGAAAATTGGCTTTAACTGAATGAAAGTTATTTTCTCCCATTTCAACGAAAACACTCATTAGGCTAAAGAACAGATTGCTTCATGTTCTGTAGCATATCAATAACCAACCATTTAATCATATCCACTCAACTGAGATGTAGAATTGGTTCTTGATTATAGAATTTTGCTTTTTATCGTACTTTTACCATTACCTCTGTGTTTGCTCATTTTTTGTGTGTGTCATTGTTGTGTTATTATTTTTCAACCAATTAGGCCTTGAGGAACTTTTTCTATTCCTGTGCTGGCTGGTGTGTGGTAACGTTCATCCTGGGAGTCTGTGACCGTCACAACGACAATATCATGCTGACAAAGTCAGGCCACATGTTTCATATTGACTTTGGAAAATTCCTGGGTCATGCACAAACATTTGGAGGGATAAAAAGGTCAGTGCTCAAATAATGTTTATTAATGTAATTAAGCAATCTCCCGGAGTGATATATAACATGTAATGGCATAGAAACCCAGCAGATGACTTGTTCCCCATCTCTCAAATTCCCCAAGATAATGTAAACATGATTATGTATCTAATAATATTGAAGGAAAGATTTTTTTCGATAGACTGTTAACGGAACAAATTAGGTTTCCTCAAGTTGTTAGTAGACTAAATTGGCCTTCTCCCACAGGATACTAATACTGCTCCAGTCTGAATTGTACGAAATATGATATGTTCATTTTCTTATAAGCCTTGAATGGATAACGAGGCCTGAGTTCGTGGTCTCAATACATCTGGTATATTGCCCATAACAATCACCAGCCTGGTCTACATGTAAAATGAGCACACTTCCTGCACTGAATTAGGCTTGAATTATTCCAAAAATATTTAGTAAGCATCTACCATTCAAGACTCTGGGGATACAACAAAGCAGATACAAACCCTGATCTCTTTCTAGTAGGGATGACAGACATTAAAAAAGATAACACAAGGAAATGAGGAGTTTCATTTCTTACTAAGAAACTAAAGCAGAGAAATGGGATAGAAATTAACAGGGGCAGGGATGCTATTTTAAAGAGGCCTCCTTAAAGAAATGAGAGATAGCTGTATAGTGAGTAATCACCTTGTGGAGATCCATGAGAAGAGTATTCCAGGAAGAGAGAACAGCAAAAATAACAGCCATGAGTATGGACTAAGCAGGCATGTTGCAGTGGCAGCAAGAAGGCCTGGGGCCTGGAGGTGGAATAAAGAGGGACGGGTAGTAGGAGGGAAAGATAAAGGGTTTGGTGGAGACCAGATCAAGTAGGGCACTGAGGACATGGTGCAGAGGTTGGCTTTTACTTTACGTTCAGAAGCAAACCATTGATGGATTTCAGTGGATTTCAAAGCTCTCGGCTGCTGTCCTGTCAAGTAATGAGACCAGTTGGAAGGCTATTGCAATAGTTAAGGCAAGACCTTAATGGTAAAGAAGTGGCAAAAACTGACAGATTCAGAATACATTTTGGAATCTGAACCACAGGACCTGCTAATTGATTGGCGTTGGCAGTCATTAATGGGCTGGGAAAATGGGCCCGGTAAGTAGAAGAAGAAAGGAAAATATTCAAGGATGACTCCTGGACTTTTGTTCTTAGCAAACAATTATATCATTTACTGAAAAGGAAAAGACTGGTGGTTGAATAGGTTTTTGTTTTATTTTATTTGAGCTGGGGGCAAGGGAACCAGAAATCTAAGACTAAAAGTCCCTTGCTCCAAAAATATACTTCATATTAAAGTAGAAATGGGATCAGACCATTCCAAAGACTAATCAGTCACTTTTAGCTAAAAATAGCTTTTCAAAAGAGGAAATAAATAAAAGTCTCCTACAATATAACAAGATGAATTTTCACCAGATGGTCATAATCTGGTATTAAAATGCCAATATAAACTACATAATAAGGTTTAATTCTTATAAACTGATAGCTTCTATTTTGTGGAGGCATACAAATGGAATTGTCTCACTTTTTATTATTTTCAGTACATTGCCTTCTATAATGAATAAGCTCAGGAAGAGTCACCACATATTCATTCATTCCTTACACATCTGTTGAGGATGGTCTGTGTGCCAAGCACTGTGATAAACCTTGGGGATACAAAGATGAATAATACACATTTACCACTTCAGTGGGGCTTACTCTTTCTTTAAAATACTGGGAAGACAGACAGATAAATAATTACTCCAGAATGTGGTGAGGGCAGAGATAGAGGTATAGGCAATTAGAACATCACAGAGGAGGGATACCTGGTATAAAGGACAAATGTTAATTAACATATACGAGCATATTGCATAATTTATTCGTTTAACACTTTCCCTAAATCCACTCTTTCCTAGAAATTTAAAGATTAGATTAAAACTAACATTTTTATTTATTTTGCTGTATTGTCCACTGAGAATTCGGGTTAACCCCCCTTATTCATTTATTTGACCAGCATCTGTGTTGACCATGGGGGTGGTTAAAAGATGCATAAAGATATTCCAGCTCTACAGAAAAAGTTTCAGTTGGGGAAACATACAAAGTAAAGAACAAGTTACTAAACAATATAGTAAGTGCTATAATAGAGATATGCACCAAGGTCTGTAGAAAAGATGGAGCCCAGTTGTTTGTTTGTTGATGTTACAGCAGCTACTGCTACTTCTGAAGTGCAGCAACTTAAATCTTTTTTATGCAACCGTTATGGAGGTCATGAAAATGTACCCAGCACAGAGCCTCACTTATAGTAGATTCTTAATATTGTTTGCTGAATTAGTCAGCCAAGAAACTATTCACAGGTCAGCCTTCAACCTTTCCATAATTATTAATTGGATGAAAGAAAATGAAGTTGGCCATGTCTTCCCTTGAGATTATTGATTATTGAGCACCAGCTAAGGAGGCCAACTGCAGCATTATTACCCATTTGGATTATTGTTTGCAGGATTCTATCTCCACCAATGGCTATGTAAGACTCATTGGCAATGTCTCCTTGGATTTCTTTCTTGATACTGATACTTCTGCCCTGAGTTTCTTTAATGGTTAAACTGAACTATGTCTACTCCCTATTACTCACTGTATATCTTGAATTATAGGCAGCATCTAATAATTTTCTTCAAAGTCTCTTTCAGTTGTTTCTGGAGTTCATTTGATTGTTGTTTCATTAGGCAACTGATGTCTTCCATCCTAGGTCCACCGGTTGTTCTTCTTGGTTGCTAGGTGGACAAAGTCTCATAAATCAGGCCTCTGAATCCCCCTAGGATAAATGAACATTCTTATTTGTACTACACTTATTACATATAAAACTGATCTCTAGAGAAAAGCCAGCTCCACCTAGCTTCTTCTGTACACATACTAGATATATTAATAAACACTCCTTAATATACAAAGCCAGGTTTGTAAATCATGCCCTATGACTATCCTAATCTCCCGTAACCTAGCAAGGCCATATAAATGCCCCAGTAATAAATAGCAATAAGCCAGGACCATACTCCTTAACATAAAATGCAGCACCCACAGGGAGTAAAGAGCATATGTATCCCAGACACATGTGTTTCTCCTATTATCTACTCCTTAAAAACATGGGGAAGAAAAGTATTTGTGTGACATTTTATGGTTTACAAAGTGTCACTAACATACATTAACTGATTTTACTTCATAATAAGTAAAATTGCTCAACCTCACATAAATACAGTTTCCAGTTGTGGATAAGTTTGGGTTTGACAAAAAGAAATCACATACATAACATAAAATCCCTCTCTAAGATTTAACCCTTAGCCAAGGATACAGAACTTAAGAATGGAAATTAGCAGGCCAACAAAACGAAAGCAAATGCAGTATATCTAGGGAGAGATTTTCCCTTGGTTTCCTTAAGAGGAAGCAGCAATGAAGTGATATTCTCCTGACAAGGAAGATCTTGAGAAATAAAGGGATTTCTTGCTGGGCCATTGCCCTTTTGTACTGATGCTTACATCGTCATTCCAGAACATCTTACACTAATCATCTGTGTGGTCCTGTTTAAGACATGTTTATAAACATTGGGCTGTCCTGATTTTTGAATTATGTGGAGTCTTCCCAGCAACACTCTCATTAGGAGTCTTTGCTCAGGTTTCCCTGAACCACTGCTCTTAATTCAGTTTTCCAGAAATCTGGAAAGCCCATCTTCATGCTTAGACCAAATCTGAAGCTCTAACTTTCTAACTTTGAAGAAAGAAAAAAAATTACATCTCAGTTATGAATTTGAAGGATTTCACATCTTGTATATAAACAAGAAGTTCTTCCTTATTGGTTTTAATTATGAGATTAGATGAAGAGGATTTACACCAGCAGATTAAATCACAGGACAATTCAGCCCCAACGTTACTTAATGATTCTGGGGGGAAAAATGGCTAATCCCTACAATGAAAACAATGAGAAATTTCACCAACTTTCTGAAACCAGTTGGTTTTTCTTTTGAAGTATTGCCTAATTATTATCTTCATTTCTTTATTTTCTCTTACAGAGATTCAAATTAAAGTGGTTAACAAATTATACATCCACAATTTTTCACTCAAAGTTCCCCTGTAACAATGATTTCCATATAGTAATTTTTTCATTGCATAAAAGATATTATTGTAATAAACTCTAAATTTCCACTCAGTAATTTCTTGATGATGACTTTCTTTTACAGAGGAGGAGAAATTAAGGAAGGTCTTTATTGGTGTTGTTTATTGTTCTCCTAACTCATTGTTTCATACTTTTATTTTTTCAGACTATATTTCCAGTCCGTATGGTCTTTCACTTCGTCATGCCAGACTTGCATGAAGTCTTTCTTGCAGCCTTATTTCTAGATAATTTTAGAGGCTGCATGAACAGTAGTTAAAGGCAGGTACCCTGGAGATAGACTATGCTTTTTTTTTTCAATCCCTTACTATCATCTACTAATGATGTGACCTTAAACAAATGGCTCTGTATGCTTCAGTTTAATCTTTTATAAAAAACAGATTTGTTTTGAAGATTAAATTAATTGATATACATAAAGTGCTTGGAAGAGTTCCTAGCACTGAGTAAAGGCTCTATAAATGTTTGTTGGAATTAATTATAATGTAAGTATTCCAAATGAAGTGACAAGAAATGAGATTGCATCTTTAGGTAATTATTGTTTCTTTTTGTTCAAAGTTCTCTAAATATCTTATTTTGGTACTTTTTAAATTTACAAATTGAACTTCTCTGACTTTGGAGTTTGTTGACTGATAGATTAGATTGCACCATTAGGTTTATTTGGATTGTAATGTTTTTCGCCAAGTCACTTTTGACTTCTGATGTAATTTTAGACATGAGCAGAGGTGTGCTGGAGCTGGCTCACACTGGCTTGGGAGAGCCTATGATGTGTATTCTTTCTCAACTCCACATTCAATAACATTCCCCTGGTGGCCTGAAATCAGCCATGGTGGGAGAATATATACCATGGAAATTGGCAAATGTCACAAATCAGAGCTTTTTTTTTCCTAAAAAAAGTAAGTGAGCTGGTTATTAAATATTTACCACCACACTCTAGGACATAAATCCATTTAAAACAGATGAAAAATCATTCCAGAACTCTGTCAAACTCTGTCCTTTTCCTATTAAAATATATACACCTGGGTGATCAAAATATTATATATCTGTCTTTTTAACAACATGATTTATACCCGATATTTAAGTTTTACCCCAACAGATCAACAATCACCTAATATAATTGCTCTCAGAATTTTCATCTCAATATTAGTCATAAAAATTATCTGTATCTATAATCATTTTGACACTGTCCTCCATATTTAATTAGCACTAATTTAAAAATGTTTAATGTTTAAGCTCTAATTTGAGTATTATATTATTTATATTCTGAATATCCTCAATTTAACCATCTTTGGGAAAAAACTCCCTTAGCAGATTAAAAGATTAATTTTTGTCTTACTCCAGTCATTCTGGTTTAGTACAATATTCATAGTAATCCAAATGCCATATAGGTATTAATGATCTCCCACATGCTTTAATTACTACCTTAGTGTTCTTTGAAATTAGATGTTTCACTGGCCTGTTTCCACAAGATTGTTTATTAAGAAACACTCTGGTTCCTTTAACTCAAAGCAGGTTTCCATTTCATCTGAACTTTCTAGAAGAAAAACACACTATCTAATACCTTTCCAACTGTGAGTGCCATAAGAACATCTTTGTATCATAAGCACCTAGCTAATGCCTGACATTTAGCAGAGGCTCAATTTTGGTTAATTGAAGGATCACTACAAAAATGCCATACAATTTACTTTTCTTGACCTGAGAAGCAGCAGTTTTTCTGAAGATAAAATTATTAAGAATTTGCCATATTCTGTTATTCTAACTGGAAGTTTACCAAGGGATTTTTTTACCTGATGGTCACTTTACATGTGGGAGTCTGGTGGATGAGACTCAAAATTTGATGCATACTACCTCATAACCATTTAGGATGGCTAGTATCAAAAAACAGAAAATAAGTTTTGACAAGGATGTGGAGAAATTGGAAACCCTGTGCAATGTCAGTGGGAATATAAAATAGTACAGCTACTGTGGAAAACAGTATGGCTGTTACTCAAAAAATTAAAAATGGAATTACCATATGATCCAGCAATTCTGCTTCTGGGAATATACCCAAAAGAATTGAAAGCAGAGTATCAAAGAGATATTTGTACAACCATGTTTATAACAGCATTATTCACAATAACTAAAATGTGGAAGCAGTCCAAATGTTCATGAATAGATGAATGGATAAGCAGAATATGGAGTATACGTACCATAGACTATTATTCATTCTTAAAAGGGATAATTCTGACACATGCCACAGCATGGTTGAATCCTGAGGACGTTACACAAAATAAGGCAGCCTCAAAAGGACAAATGACTGTATGATTCCACTTACATGATGTACTTAGAGTAGTCCAAATCATAGCTACAGAGATACAGAAACTAAGTTGGTGGTGACCAGGAGCCTTGGGGAGGGGGGAATGGGGAGTTATTGTTTAATGGGTATAGAATTTCAGTGTTAAGAGATGAAAAGAATTGTGGAGGTGAATGGTGATGATGGTTACACAACATTATGAATATATTTAATACCACTGAACTGTACACTTAACAATGGTTTAAGATGGTACGTTTTATGTTATATGTACTTTACCACAGTGAAATAACGGAAAAAGAATTTTGGTACACTGTAATTTTCACAAAGGCCTTCTCCAGTCACAAAGTCAATCTCAGGCAAACTACACCTAGCATTTGAATAGGGCTTTGGATTTTCCAAAGCACTCTCACTATTTCAAGAAATGAAATTTATTTTGTCATCCCCATCTTCTTGCTGTTGTTTTTCCCTCTTCTACTTCAATTTATCATTCCATTATGCTTTATCACCTGCTTTCTTTTGAGTAACTTCCTTTATATTTACCTCCCTCCCATTATAAGTAAAAAATAAAACAGTTTCTCTAATTAAAAAACCCAACCACCCAACCATGAGTTTTCTTCAAAAAGAGACTTGCAGATTTTCAGATGAAAAGAGTGAAGGGTGCTTGAGACAGGAAGAAAAGTTTGTGACGCAGAGGGAACAAA
>NW_006781351.1:2302888-2319221 GCF_000442215.2 Lipotes vexillifer | reverse complement strand
GGGAACAAAGAGAGGGAAAGAGGGAAGGGGAGAGAGAAAACAATTTAAATAGTGTAAGGATTCTGCTTTCCTGCACCCAATGAGAACAAAGCATGCTTAAGATGGCAGACATGAGTGCTGACTCCTTAGCTGGTCTAAGGTACAATATGCCTGTCAATATAAGCATCTCATAGCCCTGAGTCTGAGTCTAGTTTTTGAAGAAAGACTACAGATATCTCCTAAACATGAGCCTGGTATTAGAACTTCCTCTGGTACCCAAATGAAGAAACAGTACCTGCTTCTGTGCTGGGGGAGACACTCCTGATGTTAAACTTAGTAAGAGATAAAAGGTCCATTTCAAGCTTTATACATAAATATTGATCATGCATATGGTAACTTTAAGAGTGATTTAAATGTTTTCAGAGGTAACTTGGGCTATTCTTGATTTACACCTTCAACCTGATTTTAAAACCTTATCGTATTTAAAATGTGATACTACCATTCATTGTCACCCAAGCGTTATAGCATTAATAATCTTTTCCCTATATCCAGACTAATTTCTGTTCCAAGCATACACTGGAATTCCATGCAAAGCATAACTGTGCACTTTCCCTTGAACTCAAGCTCAAGGGGTGGGGGGGAACATGGGAATTTGGAGGAGCTGACCATTCTGTTGCCATTCTCATAAAATCCTGATCTACTCTAAACTCACACCCAAAATATCAGACTTAGGAAAGTAGGCCTTGTGAAGAGGTAGTTGTTTTAACTACCCTTTTCAAATAAGAGAGACAGCGTACCTGAGCCTGGGAGGAACTCCAGAGTCAGTATCTAAAGTTATTAAGCAGTTAAAGATCAGGGACCTCCCGGAGTCTAACTTAGGACCCACAGTGTATTTATAAAAGAGGCTAGACCAGGGAAAAAACGTGTTTACACTTAAGAGATTATTGGTGAGGGTCTCCTTAGTTAATAATTGCTGAGAGCTTGGAGCTCTCACAGGGTGTTAAGTGTTCTTTTTGTAATAGTACATGCACCCTTATGTTCTTATTATATTGCATAGATGAGGTTTCTTGTGTTGTCTGATTATACAAGGTTCTATCCTATCCAATGGAGATTCCAAAACTGCCTTCTCAGTTAACTCATGGATATGAGACAAGAGACTTGTGTTCTTTCCATTGGACAGCAAAATGTGCTCTCTGAAATGTAGGTCATTTGTGATATCAGGAAAAGTGTAGGCTTAAACATTGCCCAGTGTACTCTGTAGTCATTTATTTGTATGCTAATATCACCATTCACTATGATGGGAGTCTGCAGCTTTTAGAAATATTTAAAACAATATATTTTAATGTTACTATGATATTTCCTGGGGACAAAACATTTTTAATTCATGAAATTAATAATAATTTCAATAATAAACATAAAATGCGCCTCATTACTGAGTCCCACATTTCAGTTCAGGGTACAAATACATATTCAGCCCTCGAGACTTTCAATGTCCATTTGTATGTGTCCATTTACAGGCTTTATCCATTGCTCAAGTAAATATTAGATGAACTATCCTATAAAAGGAAGAAATAAGTATGTTCACAGAGCACAGAAGACAGATTCTATCATCATGAATCATTGCTTGAGTTCTCTGTCTTTCCAGTCCTCTCTCCATATGCCCTGCCTACATCACCAATACTGAAACACATAGCTTTTCTCAGATTTTGGTGAAATATCACCAGGAGTGGCAGAAAGCAGTGCTCCTTAGTGTGGTGCTGTGTCATCCAGTATATGGGATCAGATTCTAAAAGGAAAAGTCAAAATTACCCTTTAAAGCCTTATCAATACTTGATATGCATTAGCTTAATTAATCTTCACAGGAACTCTTTGCGGTAGCTACTGTTATTTTCTCTAATTTACGAATCACAAACTAAGACAGAAGTCTTCATTGTTATAGTCCACCTTGGGAAGGTGCCATGTAGGAATCTGGTAATTCCATTTCTCAGTAATTCCAACACACTGTTTCCTCTTCAGCATTGGGAAAGATGGCTGTTTCTTTAGTTAGTACCAGACGACATAGTTATCCGCATTTATGGCCATGATATATATTAAATTCATGTCTTTAACAACTATAATCAAATGTGTTGCAAGATGGTTGCATGATGGGAGGCATTCAAACATTAAAACCAGGTGTTACGATAGCAGGGCCACTCTCCCATCTATGGGCAATATGCTCTTTTATGACTGAAGAATCAGGCACAATTGCTCACTCTCTTTTAATTTTTTTCTTACATTAAAAAAAAATACATCTAATAGGAATCATTAATCTAATAGAAGTTAAATGCTCATGGGATGTGACTCCAGTTTTCAGCTCGCCAGGGACTGTTTTGTTGAACTCAGTATGGCCAAAGACCACCCTGAACTGTTGGGATGAAGCCTAGTGGTACTATTTAGACTGCATAATTCACATATAAGGAAGTTGCTTCTGTGAATAATTATGTCCTCAAAGAGCTTATGTGCTCGATACTTTAAAATCAAACATCATTCATTTTTCAAGTATGTACATATTTGTTTAAGGAATAGTTCAATAAGTGAAAGAATGCTCATTTTAAGGATACAGCACCTCTGCTATTTCAGACCACATCCATTACAGTTAGCATGCTTGGTCCATTACCTTAATAATGTATTTCAGAATAGGGCAGTCTCCACTGTGAGGGCTAGTGGCACTGAGCAGCCTAGCTCTGCAAGAATGCATTGACACAACAGGGCAGGTGTTGTCCTCCGTTTCAAATGGGCCATCCTCATGGCCCAGCAATCCCACAATACTTATCCTCACAGGGTAAACCTCAGATCTCTCCAACCCGTTATTTACTACTACTTATTTTAGACAGACAACCACACCTCCTGCTTTTGTACTCAGTACAAAACTCACAAACTTACATCTGCATATAAACTTCTTTCTTGTGATAATAGAAGATTAGTCTTTCATTTCTAAAGCCAATACCTCCATCTGTGCTTTGGAACCATTTCCCTCCCATCTTCTTACATACATTGCGCTATCAATAATTCATTTTTCCTTGCGTTCCTCTCCCATTTATTTATTTATTAGCCACACTGTGTGGCTTGTGGGATCTTAGTTCTCCGACCAGGGATTGAACCTGGGCCACAGCAGTGAAAGCTCCAAGTCCTAACCACTGGACCACCAGGGAATTCCCTCATCTGTCTTTTAAATAATCCTGTGAAATATGCTTATCGCTCCACAGTTTAGCCTTGCCCTGCAAAATTAGTTTCTATACCATTTTGCTCACCTTCCCAAATTTCCTGAAGGAGGTTCTAAGCTCCTGGTCTCCTTTTCTTACCTCCTATTCCTTAACCACTTCAATCTGGCTTTATTCTTCATTACTTGATAAAATCAATGATGACCATAATGCTAAACCCAACAATATTTATTCATCGTTTTACCTAATTTAGCAGCAGATTTCAACAGTGTTGACTATTTCTTCTTCAAAATACCCTCTTTGCTTGCCTTCTATGATGCATCATCGCCCTCTAGTTTTTCTCCCCTACTCAGTGTTCAATGCAGTATGATTCCCTTCTACCAAGTAACTAGATGTCAGATTCCTGAAGATTTATCTTAGTCCTTTTCTCTTCTCACTGTACTGTCTCCAGCAAACTGGTATCAGTTACATCCAAGGCTTCTATCAATATTTATATCCAGATGTCTTATACAAATTTTAATTAAACATTTTATTTTGAGATAATTGTAGATTCACATGCAGTTTTAAGATGTAATACAAAGAGATCCCATGTGCCCTTTACCAGTTCCCCCCAATGGTAACATCTTATAAAATTACAGTACAATATCATGACCAGCTTATTAATATTGATACCATCCAGATACAGAACAGCTTCATCACCCCCAGGATGCTTTATGTTACCCCACTTCCCTCTCACCCCCTCTATCCTTAACCCCTGGCAACTACTAATTTGTTCTCCATTTCAATAATTTTGTCATTTCATATATACATTAATGCAAACACATATTTTCTTGTCCTAAAATGAAATTATATACCATTTAGAAAGGAATAAATGCATAGCCTTTGGGATTAAAAAAAGAAGACTTCTTAAAAGAAAAAATTTTTGTTCCTGATCCCTTAGTATAATGACATCAGGTGAGAGAGAGAGAAATAGAAAAGATGTCCAGAAGTGGGAAACTATACAGGTAAAAGGTACAAAACATGAATAGTTAGGACTTAGGCAGGTAATAGTAAAACCACTTATCTGGAAAAGAAAAAAAAAAAAAAAAAGGTAGGATAGTCACAACAAGAAATTTCTGGTTTATTTGCACAACTATAAATGAGAGATTTTCAACATTTTATTCAGAATGCAACACAGTATAGATTCTAAGAGACCAAATCGTTTCCAATCTTCCCTCTTGCCACAGCCAATTTATATCTCAGGTTTATAAGTCCTGCTTAAACTTCAGATACAGGCTCCAGTACACTAATTCTGTAACCTAGGATTAGGTTCACATTTGAGTAGATTGATAAATCACGTACCAGCTACAGCTCTTACAGCCTCTAGGGATGGGATAGGATTCTGTTTCACATGTGAGGCTTCTTTCCATTTCTAGAAAAATTTTAGTGTAATTCTGAGTTATTTTTTAAAATTGCTCAGAAGTGAGCCATGCAAATCGTACAGAAAAGATGCAGCATTTTAAACTATGGTAATAATTTAAACACAGCTAAACTTGGGTTCTTCAGTATTATTATTAGTTTATATTTTCTCTAACGGATGTGTTTCCTTTGTGTATTTGACTCTCTTCTGTAATGTTTCTTCATCTGATTTATAATGGTGGTTACCATGGAAGAAGGAAATGTGTTATCACATGTACTTAGCATAACTACAAAAACTTTCTGAGAGAAATCACTTTGATCAAACATACTTTTCTCTATTGAAAAGAAAAGCGTATCTATCGTGTTAGAAAAGAAAATTTCAGGAAGTTGTAAAATTTAGTGCTTTTTCAAAATTATATCAAAAGTTTCATTCAACATAGCAAATATACAACAGTATAGAGAGTAAGAAAAAAGAATTGGAAAACTTTTATATACAAAATTAAAATTTTATTCTGATTATGGAAGTCTAGGATATTGCTAAAACTCACTAAAATGTTAGCAGTAGTGATGACTCTGTGGGTGAGTGATATGTAAAAAATGCTACCAAATTCAAAGGTCCACTTAAGGGCTTATGTAACCAAAGAGGTTACCTGGAAAAGCTGGGGGTAAACTAAACTTTGAAGGAAAGATGGGATTCTACAGATGGCATTTTTGAAGAGAAAGGGAGATTTAGCTTCGACTAGGTTCAGCTCTAGAACATTTTTATTAGTTTGGGGACTAACTAGAGTATTTAAAATTTATTGAGTGTTTACTATGTGCCAGGCTATGTTCTAAGTACTTTTACATGCTTTAACTCATTTAATCCTCTCAGTAATCCCAGTAGTCAAGTGCTCTTATCCCCATTTTACAGAGGAAGAGATTGAGGCACACAGAGGATAAGTAACTTGCTGAGGGTTGCAGAACTACTAAGTGGTAGAACATGATTTGAAGCCTGGCTGGCAGGCCTGCAGTCTGTACCCTCTGCATAGAACCTCATATAGCCATTCACAAGTATGTAGTCCTCTCTGTGTCAGGCCTTTTTGTATGTTCTTAGTTAATCCTCACAGCAATTCGAAGAGCTAGGTTAGGTATTGCTTGTCCATTTCAGAGATGAGGAAACTGAGATACAGCAGGTCCAGGATTAGAACCCATGCTGTATCTCATGTTTTCATCATCTGTGCTCCCAGCTTGGCCAAAGTAAAGGGCTGTAAAGTAAATTCATAGCATACAGGCTAGATAAGTCAATGTAGGCCAAATATAAAAGGATTTTGAGCAAAAATTTTTAAATTTGGACTTGATTCTTAATAAATTCCTCAGTGTCTAGGTGCTCAATAAATTTTCTTGAATGAATGATTGAATGAATGAATGAATATAAAGCTAAGTGGGGAAATTATTACATCAGCTTCTCCTCCAGACATTTAGTGGTAGCATGGATCACACAATAAAATTTAAAAACCACAGCCAGACAGAGGTAGCTTACTTATTTTCATTAAAATACTTTGCCTGCAATTAGATTCCACTGCCCCAGATCAGCTACAAAATACCTGAGTTGTGGCTTTCTGATTTGAATATACACACTTCTGAAAGGTCTGGTTAACTAAGTTCAATTAGTGAGATTTCCAGCTCTACTGAAACAGGAGGGAAGGGGGCAGGGCACAACTTTTGAAAGAATGACACAGCCCAAGGACATGACATAAACTGTTTAGAACCAAATGGGTCCAAGATGGCAGAGAAGTAGATTTCTACTAGACCTTGAACCTCAGTATACACTCATTGTAACACATCAGCAAGCTAAATGACACACCCACAGGTGCCATGACAGTTCCAAGATCGACCATAAGGATCAAAAAGTGGGCGGTGGCCCAATTCCTGGAAATCCCCACCTATTCCCGAAATAGCTGGAATACTCCTCCCACTCATTAGCCTATGAAATTACCCACCCCTATAAAAACTAACAACCCCATACCCTGGTGCCGCTCTCACCTTCTGAGATGGCCCTCGCTCTGTCTGTGGAGTGTGTTTCTCTCTAAATAAATCCACTTCTTACCTATCACTTGTCTCTCACTGAGTACTTTCTGTGATGAGACATCAAGAACCTGAGCTTCCTTAAGTCCTGAAACCAGGTGTGTGATCTCAGTTGGAAGACACTGGGTTTTGGCCGGGTTCGAGTCCCAGTCGCATGGGTTCAAGTCCCAATCAGGGTTTTGGCCAGGTTCAAGTTCCGGCCTCGGGGGTTCAAGTCCCAATCTGAGTTTAGGCAGGGTTCGAGTCCCACCAAGTGGGTTCAAGACCCAATCTGAGGTTCAGTTTCACTACTATGTTTTTATTAAAATAGCTAAGCATAGCAACAATAAAGAAGACAATTATCCTGGCAATTCCCTGGTGGCCTAAGTTAGGACTCGAAGCTTTCACTGCTGAGGCCCAGGTTCAATCTCTGGTCAGGGAACTGAGATCCTGCAAGCCCCATGGCATGTCCAAAAAACAAACAAACAAACAACTATATACATAAGAGGCTTCCTCAATAATCCTTGACTTTTCACAGTTAGTGCTTGAACTGAACTTAGTTATATCTAGGCTGCTAGGCTCAAATTTTAAAATGTCTTCAATTCATTCAAAAATCTTTATGGACTTCCGGCCTCCGCCGCCGCCGCGAGCTGAGGGCCAAGAGAGTCGGGCGGCGGGCACGACGGTCCCCGCACAGCCATGGACTGGCTCATGGGGATGGAGAAGGGCTGGCACTTTTCACCCAGTAGCGTGGTCCTCCATCTGATCTGTGCCCAGCTCTGGAGCAGTGTTGAAATTAGCTGGAAACCCCTGCTGCTCCCCTTCCTCTTGCATCTTCTGAATTACATGTGTAGTGCTCCCGTCATGCAGGGTTGGCTCTCCAGAGTTTCTGGTCAACCGGGCTGGTGAGCCTGAGAACTGGCATTTCCGACAGGCTCCCAGGTGATGCTGGTGATGCGGGACCAGGAGCAGGTGGGGAAGCAGCCATGTAACTGTGTGGAGGCCTCGTGGGCTTGGGAGCATGTGAGCTGCACGCCCCTCGCGGAGTGTCTACCACCTGCACAGCACTGTCGATGCTGGGACAGGACGGGTCTTTGTGTGTGGGGCCTTCACCCACAAGACACCAGGAGCACCCCTCACTGGGAAAACTTCAGACATTCTTACACATGCTTTTTCAGAACATAGAGGAGGAAATACTACCTAACTAATTCAGTGAGGCTAAAATAAGGCAAGAACCTAACAAGAAAAGGACAATTGCAGAACACTGTCCTCTGTGAATACAGATGTAAAACTCCCTAAGAAACTATTAGCAAAAAGAATCCGGCAATATATAAAAAGAATAACAGGTCATAACCCAGAGAGGGTTTTTTCCCAGCAATCTAAGCAGAGCTGACCTTTGAAAATCAGTCAATACAATTCACCACATTAACAGAATAAAGGGGAAAAAAATTTCAATTAGATGTAGAAACAGTGCATGGCAAAATATTCATGTAAACAATCAGCAAACCAGGAATAAAAGGGAATTTTCTCAAGTGGTAAAGGGCACCCGGAAAAAATCTAGAGCTCATATCAAATGTTCAATTGAAAGACTACACTGAACATCTTGCCCTGCGATCAGGAGCCAGGCAAGGATGCTCCCTCTCACTAATTCTGTTCAGCACTGTGCTGATGGTCTTAGCTGTGCCATGAGGCCAAAAAAAAAGAAGAAGAAGAAAAAGAAAAGGTATAAATATTGGAAAGGAAGAGGTAGTTTGTTTGGGAAATAACAGGGTCATATATACTAATAAACTAATAGGAAACTGCAAAAAGTCCAAGAAGAAGATATAACAATTGTAAATATTTATGCACCCAACATAGGAGCACCTCAATACATAAGGCAAATACTAACAGCCATAAAAGGGGAAATCGACAGTAACACATTCATAGTAGGGGACTTTAACACCCCACTTTTACCAATGGACAGTTCATCCAAAATGAAAATAAATAAGGAAACACAGCTTTAAATGATAAATTAAACAAGATGGACTTAATTGATATTTATAGGACATTCCATCCAAAAACAACAGAATACACATTTTTCTCAAGTGCTCATGGAACATTCTCCAGGATAGATCATATCTTGGGTCACAAATCAACCCTTGGTAAATTTAAGAAAATTGAAATTGTATCAAGTATCTTTTCCAACCACAATGCTAGGAGATGAGATATCAATTACAGGAAAAGATCTGTAAAAAATACAAACACATGGAGGCTAAACAATACACTACTTAATAACGAAGTGATCACTGAAAAAATCAAAGAGGAAATAAAAAAGTACCTAGAAACAAATGACAATGGAGACACAACAGCCCAAAACCTATGGGATGCAGCAAAAGCAGTTCTAAGAGGGAAGTTTATAGCAATACAATCCTACCTTAAGAAACAGGAAACACCTCGAATAAACAACCTAACCTTGCACCTAAAGCAATTAGAGAAAGAAGAACAAAAAAACCCCAAAGTTAGCAGAAGGAAAGAAATCATAAAAATCAGATCAGAAATAAATGAAAAAGAAATGAAGGAAATGATAGCAAAGATCAATAAAACTAAAAGCTGGTTCTTTGAGAATATAAACAAAATTGATAAACCATTAGCCAGACGCATCAAGAAAAAAAGGGAGAAGACTCAAATCAATAGAATCAGAAATGAAAAAGAAGTAACAACTGACACTGCAGAAATACAAAAGATCATGAGAGATTACTACAAGCAACTTTATGCCAATAAAATGGACAACCTGGAAGAAACGGACAAATTCTTAGAAATGCACAACCTGCCAAGACTGAATCAGGAAGAAATAGAAAATATGAACAGACCAATCACAAGTAATGAAATTGAAACTGTGATTTAAAATCTTCCAACAAACAAAAGCACAGGACCAGATGGCTTCACAGACAAATTCTATCAAACATTTACAGAAGAGCTAACACCTATCCTTCTCAAACTCTTCCAAAATATAGCAGAGGGAGGAACACTGCCAAACTCATTCTATGAGGCCACCATCACCTTGATACCAAAACCAGAAAAGGATGTCACAAAGAAAGAAAATTACAGGCCAATATCACTGATGAACATAGATGCAAAAGTCCTCAACAAAATACTAGCAAACAGAATCCAACAGCACATTAAGAGGATCATACACTATGATCAGGTGGGGTTTATTTCAGGAATGCAAGGATTCTTCAATATGTGCAAATCAATCAATGTGATACACCATATTAACAAATTGAAGGAGAAAAACCATGTGGTGTTCTCAATAGATGGAGAGAAAGCTTTTGACAAAATTCAACACCCATTTATGATAAAAACCCTCCAGAAAGTAGGCATAGAGGGAACTTACCTAACATAATAAAAGGCCGTATATGACAAGCCCACAGCCAACATCATCCTCAATGGCGAAAAACTGAAAGCATTTCCACTAAGGTCAGGAACAAGACAAGGTTGCCCACTCTCACCACTCTTATTCAACATAGTTTTGGAAGTTTTAGCCACAGCAATCAGAGAAGAAAAGGAAATAAAAGGAATCCAAATCGGAAAAGAAGAAGTAAAGCTGTCACTGTTTGCAGATGACATGATACTATTCATAGAGAATCCTAAAGGTCCTACCAGAACACTACTAGAGCTAATCAACGAATTTGGTAAAGTAGGAGGATACAAAATTAATGCACAGAAATCTCTGGCATTCCTATACACTAAGGATGAAAAATCTGAAAGTGAAATCAAGAAAACACTCCCATTTACCATTGCAACAAAAAGAATAAAATATCTAGGAATAAACCTACCTAAGGAGACAAAAGACCTGTATGCAGAAAGTTATAAGACACTGATGAAAGAAATTAAAGATGATACAAATAGATGGAGAGATATACCATGTTCTTGGGTTGGAAGAATCAACATTGTGAAAATGACTCTACTACCCAAAGCAATCTACAGATTCAATACAATCCCTATCAAACTACCACTGGCATTTTTCACAGAACTAGAACAAAAAATTTCACAATTTGTATGGAAACACAAAAGACCCCGAATAGCCAAAGCAATCTTGAGAACAAAAAACAGAGCTGGAGGAATCAGGCTCCCTGACTTCAGACTATACTACAAAGCTACAGTAATCAAGGGAGTATGGTACTGGCACAAAAACAGAAATATAGATCAATGGAACAGGATAGAAAGCCCAGAGATAAACCCACACACATATGGTCACCTTATCTTTGATAAAGGAGGCAGGAATGTACAGTGGAGAAAGAACAGCCTCTTCAATAAGTGGTGCTGGGAAAACTGGACGGGTACATATAAAAGTATGAGATTAGAACGCTCCCTAACACCATACACGAAAATAAGCTCAAAATGGATTAAAGACCTAAATGTAAGGCCAGAAACTATCAAACTCTTAGAGGAAAACATAGGCAGAACACTCTATGACATAAATCACGGCAAGATCCTTTTTGACCCACCTCCTACAGAAATGGAAATAAAAACAAAAATAAACAAATGGGACCTAATGAAACTTCAAAGCTTTTGCACAGTAAAAGAAACCATAAACAAGACCAAAAGACAACCCTCAGAATGGGAGAAAATATTTGCAAATGAAGCAACTGACAAAGGATTAATCTCCAAAATTTACAAGCAGCTCATGCAGCTCAATAAAAAAAAAACAACCCAATCCAAAAATGGGCAGAAGACCTAAATAGACATTTCTCCAAAGAAGGTATACAGAGTGCCAACAAACACATGAAAGAATGCTCAACATCATTAATCATTAGAGAAATGCAAATCAAAACTACAATGAGATATCATCTCACACTGGTCAGAATGGCCATCATCAAAAAACCTAGAAACAAGAAACGCTGGGGAGGGTGTGGAGGAAAGGGAACACTCTTGCACTGCTGGTGGGAATGTGAATTGGTACAGCCACTATGGAGAAGAGTATGGAGGTTCCTTAAAAAACTAAAAATAGAACTACCATATGACCCAGCAATCCCACTACTGGGCATATACCCTGAGAAAACCATAATTTAAAAAGAGTCATGTACCAAAATGTTCATTGCAGCTCTATTTTCAATAGCCAGAAGATGGAAACAACCTAAGTGCCCATCATCGGATGAATGGATAAAGAAGATGTGGCACATATATACAATGGAATATTACTCAGCCATAAAAAGAAATGAAATTGAGTTATTTGTAGTGAGGTGCATGGACCTAGAGTCTGCCGTACAGAGTGAAGTAAGTCAGAAAAAGAAAGACAAATACCGTATGCTAACACATATATATGGAATCTAAGATAAAAGAAAAAAGGTCATGAAGAACCTAGGGGCAAGACGGGAATAAAGACACAGACCTACTAGAGAATGGACTTGAGGATATGGGGAGGGGGAAGGGTAAGCTGTGACAAAGTGAGAGAGTGGCATGGACATATATACACTACCAAACGTAAAATAGATAGCTAGTGGGAAGCAGCCGCACAGCACAGAGAGATCAGCTCAGTGCTTTGTGACCACCTAGAGGGGTGGGATAAGGAGGGTGGGAGGGAGGGAGACACAAGAGGGAAGAGATATGGGAACATATGTATATGTATAACTGATTCACTTTGTTATAAAGTAGAAACTAACACACCATTTTAAAGCAATTATACTCCAATAAAGATGTTTAAAAAAAGTCTTTATGTTTTCAACAACGTTTTACTCAAAACTGTATTCGCATTTCATATGCTTCTAGATCAGGGGTCCCCACCCCCCAGGCAATTATACTCCAATAAAGATGTTAAAAAAAAGTCTTTATGTTTTCAACAACGTTTTACTCAAAACTGTATTCGCATTTCAAATGCTTCTAGATCAGGGGTCCCCACCCCCCAGGCTACAGACCGATACCAGTCCGTGGCCTGTTAGGAACCGGGCTGCACAGTAGGAGGTGAGCGGCTGGGGAGCGAGCAAAGCTTCATGTGTATTTTGCTCGTATTACCGCCTGAACTCTGCCTCCTGTCAGATCAGAGATGGCATTAGATTCTCATAGGAGGGCAAACCCTACTGTGAACTGTGCATGCGAGGGATCTAGGTTGCGTGCTTCTTATGAGGATTAATGCCTGATGATCTGAGGTGGAGCTGAGGCAGTGATGCTAGCACTGGTGAGTGGCTGCAAATACAGATTATCATTAGCAGACAGGTTTGCCTGCACAGAGACCATAATCAATCGCTTGCAGACTCATATCTAAACCCTATCAGTGAGTGGCAAGTGAAAGCAAACTCAGGGCTCCCACTGATTCTGCATTATAGTGAGTTGTATAATTATTTCATTATATATTACAATGTAATAATAATAGAAATAAAGGGCACAGTAAATGTAATGCACTTGAATCATCCCAAAACCATCCCCTCCCACCACCACCACCCCGCTCCCCCGGTCCGTGGAAAAATTCTCTTCCATGAAACTGGTCCCTGGTGCCAAAAAGACTGGGGACTGCTGTTCTAGATGACCTTTGGCCAAATCAGTATTGAAACTCTGTCTCACCCTTGCTCTTATTCAGTGAGGGAGACCTCATCACAGAGTGGGTGAGCAGCCCTCTCTCTGCTCTCTCTATTAGAAGCACTAACACTTCATCTCAGGTCTCTTCGTGTTTCAAATAACATGAGAAAAAACTGACAAATATAGGGAAAACAGGATCTTCTGGTCCTTCTTTCTGGTCCTTTGTTTTTCTGTTTTTCCCGAAATTAAATATAGTTACCTCTTTTTTCCCTTACTAAGCATATCACAGTAAGTTGGTAACATCTGTTTTTTTCAGATTACCTTCTGAAAGAACTTGTCATTACATATCTTAGCTTTTCTTTTTCTTTTAACTATAACTGACTTACAGCATCATAATTAGTTTCAGCTGTAGAGCATAGTGATTCAATATTTTATACATTACAAAATGGTCACCATGATAAGTCTAGTTACCATCTGTCACCATACAGAATTATTACAATATTATTGACTGTATTCTCTATGCTATATATTACATCCCTGTGAGTTATTTATTTTATAACAGGAAGTTTGTAACTCTTAATTTCCCTCACCTATTTCACTAATCCCCCTACCTCCCTCCCCGCTGGCAACCACCACCTTGTTCTCTGATTCTGAGTCTGTTTCTGTTTTGCTATGTTTGTTTTGTTTTTTAAATGCTACATGTGAGTGAAACCATGTGGTTTGTATGCCTCTCTCTGTCTGATTCATTTCATTTAGTGTAATGTCCTCTAGGTCCATCCATGTTGTTGCAAATGGAAAGATTTCATTATTTTTTATGGTTGAATAATATTCCATTATATATACACCATGTCTTCTTTATCCATTCATCTATCGATAGACAGGTTGCTTCCATATCTTGGCTATTGTAAATAATGCTCCCCAATTTGTTGAGCATTTGTACAATCATTACCTTGAACTCTTTATGGGATAGATTGCTTATCTCCACTTCCTAAGTTCTTCTGGGGTTTTGTTCCTTCTTTGGAACATATTTCTTTGTCTCCTCATTTTGCCTAATTCTCTGTTTATTTCTAAGTATTAGGCAAGTCAGTTATGTTTCCTGACCTTGGAGAAATGGCCTTATTCAGGAGATGTCCTATGGGGCCCAGCAGCACACTACCCTCTGGTCGGCAGAGCTGTATGCTCTAGGGGTACCCTTTATGTGGGCTGAGTGGGCCCTTCTGTTGTGATGAGGCAGACTACTGTGGGTGCACAGGTAGTCAGGGCTGGCCCCCATCTGGTTGGCTGTCCAGCTCTGGCTCAAGAGGAGGCTGCCAACCCACTGGTGGGCAGGACAGGGTCCCAGTGGTGGCTGGCTGTGGGGCCCAAAAGGGGGATCCCGGGACTGATGTTGGCCCACTATATCTTAGCTTTTGCCTGAAACTTTTTACCTAAAGGGTCAGCATACCATCTAAGGGAAAAAGAAACGTTTAAATAAATTTTAAAAAAGCACCATGAGCTTAAATACATGATCTGTTCTATCATTTAAAAATTTAGCAATAAATATACTTTCTGTAAAATCACCTTAATTATTAATTTGGCCTTAAATTAATTTTAATGAATAATATTCACATCAAATATATCTTGGAATTAACTATTTGAGCCAATATAGGTCAACTTTGTAAAATAACTTACCCTTCCTTCTCTGTTGCAGTTCAGCTACATTATTCAAAGTCTACAGTTAGCAAGTTTCTCCAGCTGTCCTACAATGAAGGAGGTTCATGCATTAGAAAATAACAAAAAATTTCAAATGGAAATAAGTTGTTGTCACTGCCTAATATAACCCTTCAAACCATTTCTCTTCCTGCTTATGGTTGTTGTTGTTTTTTGGTTTATAGGGACAGAGCCCCTTTTATTTTTACTTCAGAGATGGAGTACTTTATTACAGAGGGTGGGAAAAACCCACAGCATTTCCAAGATTTTGTGGAGCTTTGCTGTCGAGCTTATAATATTGTCAGAAGACACAGCCGCCTGCTCTTAAACCTGCTAGAAATGGTAAGTCCCTTGGGGAAATAACAGAAATAATAAGCTTCCTTTATGGCTCTCTTTCAGTAGTCTATCTTTTCTAATGGCTTGGAGTTCCCCAAAGAGCTATTCAAAACAGAATGGAATGAACAAACTAAAAGTACCATGGTACAGCTTATAAATACATTTCTTAATAATTCATAACATTTGTTCACAGTTATTGTCTCAAACCTTTCTCTTCACAATAATATTGATCTATTCAGGGGTTATCTCAGTATACTTTGATTAAAGGTCAAGGACAGTAATTTAGAATATTATACCAATTGTACTGTGCTTTAGAATTTTTTCAAAAGTATTTTTAAAATACTATCTCATTTTCACATTATGGCAACCCAATGATGTAGAACAAGCAAGGATTTTTCCTGGTTCCCTTCCCAATCTCTGCCTTTGATCACTTGCTTATTTTCCAGATTAAGAAACTGAGAGCCAAAAATGTAAGGTGACTTCCTAGCAACTTGACTCGAGGGTGGTACATTTACTACATTGAGTCTAGTGAGTCATGGTCCTGGGTACTATCTGTTGACCAACAGGGGAATTTTTTTTTTTTGACATCTTTATTGGAGTATAATTGCTTTACAATGGTGTGTTATTTTCTGCTTTATAACAAAGTGAATCAGTTATACATATACATATGTTCCCATATCTCTTCCCTCTTGTGTCTCCCTCCCTCCCACCCTCCTTATCCCACCCCTCTAGGTAGTCACAAAGCACCGAGCTGATCTCCCTGTGCTATGCGGCTGCTTCCCACTAGCTATCTATTTTACGTTTGGTAGTGTATATATGTCCATGCCACTCTCTCGCTTTGTCACAGCTTACCCTTCCCCCTCCCCATATCCTCAAGTCCATTCTCTAGTAGGTCTGTGTCTTTATTCCTGTCTTACCCCTAGGTTCTTCATGACCTTTTTCTTTTTTCTTAGATTCCATATATATGTGTTAGCATACGGTATTTGTTTTTCTCTTTCTGACTTACTTCACTCTGTATGACAGACTCTAGGTCCATCTCCCTCACTACAAATAACTCAATTTTGTTTCTTTCTATGGCTGAGTAATATTCCATTGTATATATGTGCCACATGTAAAAGTATGAAATTAGAACACTCCCTAACACCATACACAAAAATAAGCTCAAAATGGATTAAAGACCTAAATGTAAGGCCAGA
>NW_006781351.1:2293082-2302809 GCF_000442215.2 Lipotes vexillifer | reverse complement strand
AACCCATGTCCCCTACATCGGCAGGCGGACTCTCAACCACTGCGCCACCAGGGAAGCCCCATGACTCTTTTTGAGTTCTGGTTTTCTCAGGGTATGTGCCCACTAGTGGGATTGCTGGGTCGTATGGTAGTTCTATTTTTAGTGTTTTAAGGAACCTCCATACTGTTCTCCATAGTGGCTGTATCAATTTACATTCCCACCAGCAGTGCAAGAGTGTTCCCTTTTCTCACCCTCTCCAGCATTTCTTGTTTCTAGATTTTTGACGATAGCCATTCTGACCTGTGTGAGATGATATCTCATTGCAGTTTTGATTTGCATTTCTCTAATGATTAATGATGTTGAGCATTCTTTCATGTGTTTGTTGGCAATCTGTATATCTTCTTTGGAGAAGTGTCTAGGTCTCTGCCCATTTTTGGATTGGGTTGTTTTTTTTTTGATATTGAGCTGCTTGTAAATTTTGGAGATTAATCCTTTGTCAGTTGCTTCATTTGCAAATATTTTCTCCCATTCTGAGGGTTGTCTTTTCATCTTGTTTATGGTTTCCTTTGCTGTGCAAAAGCTTTGAAGTTTCATCAGGTCCCATTTGTTTATTTTTGTTTTTATTTCCATTTCTGTAGGAGGTGGGTCAAAAAGGATCTTGCTGTGATTTATGTCATAGAGTGTTCTGCCTATGTTTTCCTCTAAGAGTTTGATAGTTTCTGGCCTTACATTTAGGTCTTTAATCCATTTTGAGTTTATTTTTGTGTATGGTGTTAGGGAGTGTTCTAATTTCATACTTTTACATGTACCTGTCCAGTTTTCCCAGCACCACTTATTGAATAGGCTGTCTTTTCTCCACTGTATATTTTTGCCTCCTTTATTAAAGATAAGGTGACCATACAACAGGGGACTTTTTAATGTTTCCTTCCACTGTCCAATGGACAGACCAGATAGTCAGGGTGAGAGGAGAAGGATCTAATAGACATATCTTCTGGGAGAAAAATGTGGTGGTTCCTTTGGACACATACATACAGTAGTAATTGCAGCAAATTGTAGGAGAGAAATACATCTTTTTAAAATCAGCATGGTGTTTGGAGTCAATACAGTCATCAAAAATAACTGGTTTAGAGCCTTCTGATGACAATTCTACTAGTTGCTGTTAAGGGCACAGACTTGGTGCAGGGCCTTCCTGGGTTTGAATTCTAGCTTGGCATTATACTAGCTACATTCCTCAGGTATGTTACTTAACTCCAGTAGGACTCATGTTTCCTCATCTATTAACTGAAGGTAATAGCATCTGCCTTGTAGAACTGATAAATGACCTAATAGTGAATACTTTGCATGAGCATTATGCTAAGTGCTTTATGTGTATTAACTGATTTACATTTCATAATAACCCTATTAGATAATTAATATAAACACTTAGCACAGTACCTGTCACATAGCAGAATCCAATTAATTTATTATACTAGATCCTTGTTAACCTATAAGAGCACTGTCCATACAGTATCCCCGAATCACTTGGTTATTTAAATTTAAGTTAATTAACATTGAATAAAATTTAAAATTTAGCTTCTAAGTCTCACTAGCCACATTTCAAGTGCTCAATAGCCACATCTGGCTCATGGTACCATATTGGACAGCACAGATATAAAACATTTCCATCATAGCAGAAAAGTTTTATTGGGTAGTGCTAAATAAATGTTGACCTTGTTGCAGTGAAGATTTGATTTTGATCCTTGTTTCATTTTTCAAACAACATATGTACCTTACTTCTTTCCTCTCTGTCTTGAAAAATATGGATTTCTAAATATACTATATACATGTAGTCCTTCATTTAGAAAGGCACTTTGGTCACTTCACCTGTAAACTGGATATATAAGGTCCTACCCATCTCCAGAGTCTTCAAGTTGGCTTTCCAGTAACATCCAATGATTCATATTGGTAGAATTTCATTCTATTGCCCAATTCTATTAGGTCATATTGCAATTATGAGTTGTTTTATAGTTCATAATCTGCATTCATAACAAGGGTAAAAGCCTACAAAGACTGAGTCCATGACCTTGACTCCATTTCATAATAAATACCCAAGTAGTTATCAACTCTCATATCCTTTTGGGCTGTACAAGGGTCTAACTCATGAATCCATGAGCTCTTGAGTACTTAATATATGTCAGAAGCTGTGGAGGACACATTAACATATGAGACCCAGTCGGTCTTAAAATTTTTAATGTAATAAGAAAGGTAAAATTCATGTACCCAGGCAAATGAGGTATCCAGTGTTTCTAAATGTCTAAAATGTTATAAATAACTGCATACTAGGAGTAAGTACCATATTCTAACAACAACTTCAACCAGTGACAGACGTTTCAAAAATAAACTCAAAGCAGAAAAGCACAAATATCGTTTCATACTCTTTCTCAGGTGACAGTAAAATCATGCCGAATGACAAGTAAGCATGTTAAAATAATGTGAAAGGACAGCTTTTTGGGGAAAAAAAATGATTCTAAAAGCTATTGGTGGGCTTTTATCTTTTGTTTAATAGATGTTTCTACCTACCTAAAAAGAAAACTTTTAGCATGTAAGTCATAATGTATTAAATAGTCATTAAAGAGTTTGTATGATGTTATTTCATTTAAAAGAAGTAGATATATGGTATTTTAATCAAGTATTTAAATAATTTCTTATAAAGTAATATTAAAATCAGATGTTGAAGGTTTCTGGTATATAGTGTTTGCAAAAAATTTCCCTATGTTTTAATTATTCAAGCATGACTTTTAGGCTAATGAAGAAATTTTGGCAGTGAAGGGTACTAATTCAGATTAATCTTATAATCTTAGATTTAAACTTTTACAGAAATTGAAACAGAGATAAGCAGCAATGTGGACCAATTAGACCAGTGAATAAATATATGTAAAACAGCAGTGTGTTATTATCTCTCTTTCTGGTTATTTACCTCTTGATTCTCTTCTCTTCACATTTTTTTCCTATGGGATTCTGTAGATAACCAAAGCATCAGTAAAGGTCTCAAGACGACACCTTCTCTGGTAGAGCTTCTTATAAAATAAAAACCAAATTTAAATTTACAAAGGTTTATTTTCTACCTATGTGGGAAATCTATATTTCCTTCAATTCTCTCTCAAACTAACTCTTTTTGTGTTAACTTACTTAAAAAGAAGTTAATCTACTGTGCCATGACCTAGTTACAACTTGAGAAATACTTGATATGGGTCATAAATTCTACCTTCCATGAATGGTCACTAACAAAGGATTATGAGCCACAAATGTTTGGTGAGTCTGCTGTGGAGTTAATTGTTCAGCCTTGGTTGAGAGCAGCATGTTTCCACATATTCACAGTCCTTTTTGTTTACTCCTGGGAAAAGCTGGGGAAAATAATCCATGAAATTCCCATCTTGCTTAAAACTAAAACATCTGTAGAGAACAAAGAATGTTGCTAGCTGAATTCACTAACATAAAAGCCTGTATTTCATCAGCTTTTCTCTTATTAAAAAATCAATAGAAATTATTATGGAAGGCTCCTAAAGAACATAGGGACCGTTCACCCAGTTTAAAATGTTTATCACACCCATTTTTACATCAGATATTTCCCAGCAGAAATCTTTCTAACTTCTCTACTTGGTGGCAAAGAGTGTCTGCTTCCCTAAGCATAACTATCAAAATAGATTTGGACTTAGTAGGGGAAGAGCAGAAGTAAAAAAAAAAATTAATATACCTATCCTTTAAAAAAGAACTTATCTGTTTATTATCTGTACTAGCCACCCTTTCCCTTTCTTACTGCCCCAATTAAAGTTATAACCCATGTAATCTAAGCCAGGGAGGCACTTGAACCACATCTCTGTGGGTCAGTGAACAGACCTGACTAAGTGGACCAGGTATGAGGCCATCCATACTCTGATGTGCAGAGTCACATCACTCAAAGCCTCCTCTCTAAGGAATGAAACACATCAACAAGGGCAAAGTTAGCACTTGTTACCTTTAATCAGCCACATGAAAGGGAGAGAACTTGGGTTTGAAGCCATCTGCACTTGGCACGGTGTGTAGTTGAAACACATCAACAAGGGCAAAGTTAGCACTTGTTACCTTTAATCAGCCACATGAAAGGGAGAGAACTTGGGTTTGAAGCCATCTGCACTTGGCACCTGGTGTGTAGTGTGTGTGTGTGTGTGTGTGTGTGTGTGTGTGTGTGTGTGTAGGAAGGGATAAGTATAGGGTCTACTTCCCAAGGAAATGTTTGGCAGAGTCCTAAATGAGCAGGTGTGAATTCAGAATATCCAGAGAAACTAGAAAGCAATTCATATCTAGGGAAGAAGCTTGTTCATAGTAAATGGACAGTCATAGTGTAATAACGGGGGAAACTGCCACAATAAATACACACGTCTCTAGAACTCTAAGTACAGAACTGATAAGGTAAAACCTAATCTGGACTCTAGTTGCTGTTGGCAGTGTATCTCCCTATGGTTGATTTTAAGTTTATTAGTTGGGGTTGAACTTGCTATCTATAGGTTTTAAATGCCTGACAGATATATTTTCATTCCTTCACTCATACATTCATTATTTCACAGACATTCATTAAGTTCTAACTACTTACCACGTTAACACGTGGTAACAACAATAAAGCACCACGTTAACAATTTAGACAATTCAACATGGAATAAAAACCTAATTTATGTTCTCAAAGAACTTAAAATCTAATGTGACAAACATACACATGACAAAACGTAGCTAAAGTTAGGCAGAAATAAATACTATGAAAGACATGTAACCAAAATAGGATTACTGTACAAAGAAAACAAGTTATAAAATCTTATCAAGAGGATCTGTGGTGCTTTCAAGGAGGAAGATGTATTTGAGATGAGCCTTCAAAAAGAATTTCAATAGACAAGGAAGGAGAGGAAAGGGATCCTGGCTGAAAGAAAAGTGTAAGTGTCTGTGGAGGCTTAAAGAGCGTGGGCATGACATGTGTGGGAAATGGGGGGAATCAAGTGCACTCAGGCTGTGGCACAGATGGAGACCTATGTAGACAGTGAGGTTGAAGTGATAGATCATAGGTAGATTAAGAAAGGTATTTAGAACAGAATGAACATTTTGGACTTTTATATATAGTCACCTGAGAACCTAGAAGTTTCTTTGTTTTTGATGGAGTACCATCATCTAGCTTGGATTTTAGACAGATGACTCAGAAATTATGTAATTAGAGAGGAAGCAATTAAAGAACTAGAAAAGGGCTATTCAAGTTATCTAAGCAAATGAAGATGAGGAGCTGAACTAGGACAATAACTGCAGTGGAAAAGGGAATGAATACATGAGACTGTTGAGAGGGTTTTTATAGAATTAAATGATTGACATCGGGAATCAAGAAAAAGAGAATCAAAGAAGATATGAATTTCTTGTTATTTGGACAATGATGGCAGTGAAATATGAAACAGGAAAAAGGAGGAAGAGTTTATGGGAGAAGAAAATTTGCTCAAATTTAGATATCATGAATCTGATATCATCCATTGGAAAGACATCCATGAGGAAAGACAGCTGACAACTTCCCAAGACTACCTAATCCATTCCCATGGTTTCAATTACTATCTGCGTGCTAATGACTCCCAAATCTATATTCATGCTTTAGACCCCACCCAGCCCTCCAAATATATCCAATCACCCAGTTTTCTCAATTCTACTTCCTACGTATATTTTAAATCTAATAACTTTTCTTCATTCCTAAACAGTCTACTAGTCCAGCCTCTTATTTGACTGCACTTTCATCTGTTTTTCACATATAACCATGATGATCTTTCTCAAACACAATTCATTCTTTTAATGCTCATTTTAAAACACTAAAAGAACTTTCCTTGCCATTGGGACAAAGTACAAACCCTTTCCGATTGCTAAAACATCTTGCACTACTTGCCTTTTCAGCCCCATCTCTTGTCGCTCACCCACAGGATACCCAATGTTCCAGAAAGCTATCCTGGATCTCTTCTGCAAACAAATGGAAGGTATCTTGCTCTCCTCTGTCCACCTATAGATGCTATCCCCTCAGTCTGGGTGGGAAGAGTAGGAAAGGAAAACAGTTTCAAACCCATTTTTCTCACTTGAACTTCATCAAGCCAATCACAACTTCACCCATCCTCCATTGCTGTATTCTCAGTTTATCTATTATTTTTAGGATCAACAGCATTGTTCTTAACTTCCCACTGCTGTAAAAGTGCCTCTGTTCCCAGAGTAGGAAATAATTTATTTTAGTCATGAGATACACTGATGATATTCTTCTTTTTTTTCTCAGAGTTCAAATTTATATCAGAAAGATCTATTTTCTTCCTAAGATGTTTGCCTATAACTAAAGAGAATGTTATCCCTTCAATCTACACTGTAATTTAAGCGAAATATTTTTCCAAAGTTTGGCAGAAAAAATACCTGAGCCTTTGTACAATTTAATCTTTAATTGTTTCATTGTTTTAATAACTTTTAGTAAATTCAGTCACCACTTAACTAGGGGAAATTGTGTTCTTGTAGTATGAGTCACAGAGTCATGAAAGAACATAAGAATAAAAAGCAAAGGAATGGTGCCTAAGATTAAAAACCAGAAAGATGAGTTTTATTCTCTGTCTTTACACACCATTTGACCTGGACACTTCACTTACAGGTTTTAGGGCATTAAGTTTTTCTTCTTGAAAATAGGTATTGTGATATAATTTTTGTGTTATAATTTATATGTATAGAGCTCTTTCTTAGTCATTAGCATTTGATTCTCCCAGAACATGTTGGATATTTTTGGGGGGATATTTTTATATCCACTTTAAAAATGTGAAAATACATGTCCAACAGGTTAAGAGACTTTTTCAAGATCATTTAGATTTTAAATGATTGGTCCAGAAATTCTGACATTAGAGCTCTTATTATTTCTATTTTCCCATGCTGAATATGTCTCTTCAATAAGAAGACAAGATGGAGATTTGATTTACATTTATTCTGAGGTTTTTTGTTTCTATTTTATTTATCTTGTTTTGTTTGTGTGTTTGCTTGTGTTGCTAAGATGCTACATGCAGGATTGCCTGAGCTAAGTGGAATCCAAGACCTGAAATATGTGTATAATAACCTTCGTCCACAAGACACAGACCTGGAAGCGACAAGTCATTTTACCAAGTAAGATTAGCAGTGAATGTGTGAGTATGCATGAATACAGACAGATGTTTCACATTTGAGATGATTTTAGGGTGAACAGTCATTGGTATGAAGCTGTCATTTCTACAACAAGTTTGTGTCTTTTTCCCAAGGGATAGAAAAGGAGCAATGTGAATGTCTAGCAGAAGGCCTGAGTCAGTGTTTCTGTAGCAAGCTATTGTTTGCTAACCAGCCTCCTCATATAATACATTACTCAATAAGAGGTCATTGAAAAGAGCAAGAGCTGACATAAATAAATTGGTTGTTCTACTTGAACTATGTCCAGAAAAACAATTTGGAAAAAAGAGATTTATGATGACATATGGACTCACTAATTTCACTTTTGTTTCTGAAATTCTCACTAATTTCATCTCTGTGATGATACAAATATTGGAATATTTGGTGACTATCTTCTATTTTTAATACAGTTTTTATTAAGCAAGTCTGGGTCAACACTAGCATACATCAAGTTCAGAGTCTGGGCACAGCACAGTGATGGTCGGTTAGACTCAAAATTATTGTCAGAAGGGTGGTGCATTTTATAATATAAGATTCTTTTGAACTTCAGTTTTTGAATGGATAGCATAATTGCTAGCAAATTTTAGGTGCTCAATAAATGTTAGCTGTAATTATTATCCTAGTAAATATTTTAAGTAGAGAAATACAGTGCTCTTTCCTATAATTTCTTGATATTGAAACTTATTTGAGTCTAATTTTTAATTTTTCTAATATTTTCAACTGGAAATTTGGAAACACACATTATATTTTTTAATAGATATATGCTCTGTCCTTTTGAAGAAAACAGTACTTATAGTTCCCACACAGGTATTACTTTTCTCTCCTTTTTCCAGAATGTATAGTGCAGAATCTCTCTCCATTCCAGGGGAGTCAGGGGAGTTCATGGGGATGCATGTCCTAAACACTTGGAGAATTTCACTTTTGCAAGGAATCTCTGTTTCATGAACTTGAATGTATAGGCTGCTCTTGTGGTTGAGTAGAAGCAATATGACAGAATCACAGAATATTAGAGCTGGAAGAGCCCTTATAGTTAATTTATTCTGACAATAAATATGCAAACTAGAAAACCGAGATCCAAAGAATTAAGAGGCTTGCCCACGATTAAAAGAAGTAGTAAGAAATAGAGCTAGGACTAGGGCCCAAAGCTAAGACTTTGATCGCATGCTCTATGGTTTTTTCAACATTTACCATTGGAAAGTATATATGATTAAGGAACTCCAGGCAGAGCCCCTGCCAAAAATATTCCTTCCTGCTATCTGGTTTGCTTCTGAAATTCTACCATTAGAAATTCTTTCGGTGAGTCTGGTAGGTTTTTTGAGTCTTGAAAATGCCCTTTACTAGTAAAGTTACCTCTGAAAGAAGCTTTTGTTTATATCCACTTAGAAAACTACAAATATTAGTTGACAACTGTCTGTGGCCAAAGACACTCGCTTGAAGACTGGCAGAGGTGTTTCAGATCCTTGGTTTCAAGGATGAGGGACTCTCAAGTTGCCTCAACTAATGGGGACAAGGGACTTGCGTGAGAAATCCCAAGGAAGGGCTGACAGCCTACCTCAGGAAAAGCAGAAGGACATCTCTCACAGAGCCTGGAAGGTCCTTCGGAGTTCAAGAGAGCTCTGGGGATATCATGAGTAGGAATCAGCCTTTCAGTCTAGCTGCCATCCCTTGTCCAGTTAACTATACCCGAGGTGGGTGGGTTAACATGGTACCAAAAATAGTCCCCTCGGGCTATCCCATCAGGGTCTGACCGGGGTGCCTTTCTTTAAAGTGGGCGGCAGTAAGGTAGGCACAATTATTGACATGTCATTGAGACAGGGTGGGGGGATAGGGGAGGAGCATAGAGAGGGCCAGGAAAGGTGGAGGTTGAAAACATGATTGGGCTGCTACCTGTGTTTGATATGTCATCGCTTGGACAAAGCAGTTGTAGTGCTGCAGTTCACAAATTATCCCTCCTATAATTTAAAACAAAGGAAAAAACTATATATTGGGTGAAAAAAGCTCTTTCAGGCCATGGCCACAGGAAAAAGGTAAATAGGCTTTATTTGTCTGCCAGAGTCCCATCCCTCCACATCCTCCAACTTCATCTGACACACTCAGATCTGTAAGGGGCAGAATCTTAGAGATGGGTGAGCTTGCCTCTGTTGACTCATGCTTCCCTTCGTGTTCAAGAGGATGTGAACTAATACAGGAAGTAGATCTGAAGCCAGTAACTTCCTAGCAGTGAGCTAGACCTCATTATTCTGCCTGCATATCTCTGCCAGGCTAATTTTCTCACTTTCAGATGTTATGTAGTATGTTCTGTTAATTAAACTTCTTTCTACAACTTTATGGTAAATAACTTGTTCTCCATGGCAGACTTAAAAGGCATCTAGTCATCTAAACTAGGGCACGTCATTTCTCTTCAATAATTGTCTTTGACTTGACATTTCTTACCTCTTACTTTTGAGGACCTTATAAATATGATTGTCTTTATCAAGGTTCATCCACACCACCACTATTATTCCCAGATGAATTCTTGTCAGGGTAGATCACGTTGTCAATATACATTCATTCCTGC
>NW_006781351.1:2288369-2292992 GCF_000442215.2 Lipotes vexillifer | reverse complement strand
ATGCATAGCCTCATCAAAAACGCTCCCTAAGAATCATAAAATTACTAGAATGGGGGGGGGGTGTCTGATCTAACTTTCAGTCCTACCCATCCCTTGAGACTGGACCTCATCCACAAAATCTTCTCAGATTATTCTAATACCAACTACTCTCTTCTTCTTTAATTCTACAGAATATGTATTATTTCATGATATGCTTCATTTATTACTGAATTACATACTGTCTAGTATATCACCTAAGTAAATATGCTTGTTGGTTATATCAGTATGTCCCAAGTAAATCAGGGGACTTATTCCCACTTCCCCACTTCCAAAAGTCCAAAAGTATCTGAATGTGAAACAAGTTCTAGTCCCTTAAAATATATTTAAAAGTTTAATTTAACAGAAAATACAATTTAAACATGAAACATTTAAGTGTATAGAAGTCATATAACAATGGCTAACATTTAATACAGTGCTTCTTATATTTCAGGCCTTACTCTAAGTACTTTTTATACAGTAACTTATTTAATCATCATAACAAGTCTATGAGGTAGTATCACTTTTATCTACATTTTTAGATGAGGAAATTGAGACCCCTAACCTGGCTGCTGAATTAAAAATAATAAGGGAGCCTTAAAAATTATGTGCACTTGTTTACTTTTCTGTGTAAATAATACTGTTACCTTAAGCTATGTTCTCTGACATTATATGGATATCAAAACTTAAGGAAAAACTTGAAGTGTAGATGTCAGTGCACATAATTTACCAAAAAAGAAATCAAGTTCATTAATGGATCCAACGTTGGTCTTGGTGCTTCAATGAGTATCATTAACTCAGATATACTTTTGAGAGGCCCTGTATATTTAAATACCTTGTTCTCTTTGTTCTGAAAAGCTAAAAGTGTTTCATGCCACTTTTTATTCAGATACTACTAAGATACAGATAAAAATAAGACAAAAATCCACCTACTCCCACCACCGCCACTAAGCTCACAGATCTGGGTCATGAATGACTAAGCCATCCGAGACACAGCATGTGTGGATGGATACCTTAAGTGCCCTAGTCCTGACCACAGTATTAGAATTAAGAGGCTGCTCCTCTTGACCCCGTTTGAGACTTGAAAGAAAGAAATGGCTTTTCCTGCCTCTCTGAGGGAGTCCTCTATTTATGAACAATACAGGATCTTACTTCACTCTTGGGTATTCACATTCTGGGTTAAGAGCTGATCATAAGCATTTCAGAGGATGCTGTACTCTGCATGGCATTAAAAAATTATATTACAATGAATGGCATTTAGAGAAAAATGAAAATAAAATTGGTTTACTGGACACAAAGGTTTTTCACATCATTGCCAACTCCTCTCTCTGCTTCCCTTACTTTTTTTTACTCCCCTTGCAGCTGAGTTTTGTTGAATAGAGTCAAGAAAGTATCATGACTCAGTCCCTGCAAATTGATATTTTCACGTAATATCTCTGCTGAGCCCACTGCTAGGCAACAAAGGCAGCCATATATAAAAATGCCGTCCAAATGGGTTATTTCAGAATTTTCAGTCTCTCTCACATCTTGGGTTAGCTGTCTTTAGAAACAGAAAACCTATTTCACAGACCCGACTCGGATCATTAAGCATAAATTTCCTGGCCTACCTCCCCTCCCACATGCAGATTATGCTTTTTACTTTACCCATTTCCTCCTCCAGAAATGTGAGGAGAAATTTTCCATGTATTCCCATATATTCCATTTGGCCTGTCAGGCAGATTCTTTGGTTTAGTAAGTATAAGATCCCCTGCTCTTCAGCTAAAGAGAAGAGCAGCTTGAAGACAGCTTGAAGCAAAACAAAACTCCAAACTTCAGAATAACAAATTATTTGCATTAGTGAGGTATTTTGATAGCAAGAACTAGATTCTATCTGGTATCCTTGGAGAAAAGGGTATATGTGGACTCAAACTGTAACCTAACAAATTCCAGAAACCAGTATGGCCTGGCCAGTTTCTAAAGGAAATGAAGACCTTCTCCTCTGCTTATCTCTACCTATCATATTCTGCTTCTTTTTGACTACTGGCTAGTATTCTGTAATATAAATTCCAGAGAGAGACAGTCTAATTTACTTAACTACTTGCCTTTGACCCTACTAGACAGGGTCCTTCATGCCAAGCCATCATGGATTCTGTTGCCCATCCTTATTCTTAACATGGGCCACCCCTTCGCAAAGAACAGCCTGGAGCTGCTTCTCTGAACTTTGAGCTTTAGAAACAACAGTCTTAATTATGAGGGGCCATTGGGAAGAGCAGGCACAATGACTGTCCCAACAAGCACAACTGTGAAGCTGCTGAAAATATTGATAGCATCCAGAAAGAGTGAGTCTGGACTTCACAAAGACAGGAGTCAGAGTCTCTGAGCCACCTAGAGTGTGCAGACACAATGCCAGAAATTCCCAGTTTTCCCTGCATTCCTTCTTGTTTATTTCTCATGGCTATAGGGTGAGACAAGACTCTTTATGCTCAAATGTCTCAAAACATAATTCAATAGCTTTCTGTCTGGTTTCTTTTCAGAATTGAGAAACAGAGTATAGGACAGGAATGCAGATCCCTGGGTTCTTTTATCATTAAAGTTTCTTCATTTTCTTTTAGTACTTTGAAAATTGTCATCTCATGGATTGTTGTAATTCCATAAATATGGGTCAAAGATTTTCTTTGCCTTAGCTTAACCATTGATACCTACAGAAATAAATACTCACAATAAAAAACAAACAAAAAACCAGAACCTAAAGGAACTAACAATCATGATGTCCAACTTTCCTTAAATGAAGAAAGCAGATTCAAAGGGAAAGTTAAAGTAAGTGGCATTTCTCCTTTCGTTGTGATAGTTTCCCATTTTAAAAAATTTCATTATAAGCACTAATCTGAACTAAATTGACTTTTTAAACTATGTTTTTTAAACTGCAGATATGACAGCTTTTTACAATACATCAATAAAATAAGGTAGCTTTTGGAGGGGAGGTGAGGATAGAAGCCTGGAATGTCATTTCACTGGCATAGTACTTATACATAGTAAGACCAGCCCATCAATATTTCCCTAGTTTCTTTATTCCATTTGCTCTGATTTGGCTAAATTTTGTAAAGAGCCTCCATAAGAAAGTGTAGGAATTACTTATTGTATTCAAAGCCATGGAGCCTGGAATTCTTGTTTGTATGTAGTTAGGGGCCTGTGATGACATTTGCCTAAGACTTGCTGACCTTGTAGATGAATTATGAAGACTTGAAACTTCAACTTGGAAAACAGCAAAATCTTTCATTTTTTAAGCCAAGTTCTAAACTATGAAGCAGGAGAAAAAGTGAAATGGAAAGAGAAAAAGATAAGAAACTCTAAAATTGCCTCTTGTTGTAATCCGTAACATCTCTCTTAAAAGGATTTGAAAGAGGATTTCAAAAGAGTTGAGCCTGTGCTTCGCAACGGGAGAGGCCACAACAGTGAGAGGCCCGCGTACTGCAAAAAAAAACAACAACAACAACAAAAAAAGAGTTTACCGCAAGTCAGTTTCCACAGAACCATAAGTCTGTACATGTGTTTTCCTTTGTATCTCGCTATCTGTAGTTTACTACCTTTTGGGCTCATATATATATACATTTTTTTACTTATTTGGTAGTAAGCTTTCTGAAATAATATTTGCATAATATTATTCTATTTCCAATAACTTTTAATATGTTACTTCCTTTGATTCTATCGATAATCCCAGGGAATGCCATGGTCTAGTCATCAACTATGTTTCCTAGATGAAACGGTTGAAAGCTAATTGAATTTCTTGGATCGCCGGCAGAACTGATGAGTTCAAAAGAGAACAAAATTGATTTCTTGCATAATGGGTGCTCTTTCCAGGACCCTAAACAAAATCATATGGGAAAAAAAAGTCCTACATACAAAACTCATAATCTCAGATAATATAGATGTTCTTTAACTGTAGTGTCTTTGGATTAATTGAAAGAAAATAGTAAAAAAAACCTAAATGCTTAAAGTTGTGTTTCCCAAATTAGGGTACCATGCCATCAAAGCTAGAAGGATTAACATGAGATACGCTTTTTTAGTATCTATTTTATTTAAAAGGTTAGAACATGAAGCTTAAATTTTTGTCTTCACACAAATTTACATACATGTTACGTAAATATGCAACCAAATTCATCAAGTGCTCTCTTTTCCTTGAATTTTTTTTAAATAAAAGTGCATAGAGAGGAAATTTTTTTAAAATTGTGTACCAAGACTGCATCAGCAATGATTATTCATTGAATTCATTTAAAATGTTAATTTTTTGGTTAAAAAACATTTTGAGTACTTCTGAATACTTATTGGTCCAATATAAATTTGTAACAAAATAGGAATTATCTTGATAGCATATTTTATTGGTTTAGCTATGAGAAAGTGCTGGTCAGATATATTATAGATTACAAATTCAACACTGAACCATTATTTTTCTTCATGGAATAAAAGAAATTATGACAAACTTGTATTAATTCACTGTTCCCTCTGAATAGTTAAGAATGACTCTCAGAGCTAGACACTCAGTAACTCCAATACAAAAAAGAAAAGGAAAAGTAATGGGGCTTCCCTGGTGGCGCAGTGCTTGAGAGTCCGCCTGCCGATGCAGGAGACGCG
>NW_006781351.1:2286818-2288249 GCF_000442215.2 Lipotes vexillifer | reverse complement strand
AGTGAAGGGCCCAAAAAAAAAAAAAAAAAAAAAAAAAAAAAAAAAAAAAAAAAATGGAAGTGGAATAGGAAGCACATATGAAAAGTGGAATGAGCATAATGTTTGCTTTATTGTATTAACTGGGATAAAAAGGATAACAATGCAATTCATATACTGGACAAGATGGTGCAGAGGGGACAAAGGATATTATCTAAAGATATTTATTATACCATTAGAACACAATTGCAAACCTTCTTAAATACAAATAATAATAATAAAGCGAAGACAAACCAAAACCAAACCAAAAAAAGGAAAAAAAAAAACAGTGAAAAGCATTTCATATAAAATATGTGTATATTAAATATAGTATTATATTATACAACTTTTTTGTAAGAGAGTTGACAGGGGGACACAAATAAACACAAAAATAAAATTAAAAATAATGAAAGTTAAATCATAATTTTTTTTTAATGTTTACGTATGGGGGAAGAAGGGAATAGTGTAAAGAGTTCAGGGATAAATGTTGGGCTTCTTGGTATATACACTGTTTTATAGATTTAACTTTTGGAAATGTGTAAATATTTTAAATAATTATACAAATTGGTTTTTTTAAAAATCATCCTTAAAAATCGAAAACAAACTTAAAAGAAGTCAAAATACAAACATTGCACTTACAGTTTTATATTTCACCACAAAAGTTTCTTTTATATTTGCTAACAGTTCAAGATGTGAATTTGAAGTTTATAAAAATAATGTTTAATAGTTGGACTCCAAATAAATAGGCATGGTCCTTGACTTTTTCTTCCACATCTAACACAAGGAAACAACTCAAATGAAATGAGTCAACTCAGGGGAATGTTACTATCTTTTCTTTTTCATCTCTCTAGGAAAATAAAGGAAAGTCTGGAGTGTTTCCCTGTTAAATTGAATAACTTGATCCACACGCTTGCACAAATGACAGCCATAAATCCTGCCAAATCTACTTTGCAGACTTTTCCCTGGGAATCCTGTATGATGAGTGCAACCCAGTTAATCCAAAGAGCGACAATTTTAGGGTTCAGCAAGAAAACTAGACATGTAAGTCTCAAGTCTGTCATCTTGACTTAAATATCATTTGACTACATCTCACACTTCCCTTCACTATGCTACACATTCTTCCTTATACCATGATTTTTCTTTTTTGCTACACAACTGAAAAATCAGTTACAGTTTGAACAGAAGTGCCCTTAAGGCAGATGTTCCAAGGAGAAATCATAATAACCAGAGCTACTAGTAGAGAACCACCAAAGAGAACAGTTTCTGCCCTGTGGTAGACTATAAATCAAGACCTAATTAAAATGTCCACAAGAAAAAAAAAGGCGGGGGGGCTTCCCTGGTGGCGCAGTGGTTGAGAGTCCACCTGCCGATGCAGGGGACACGGGTTCGTGCCCCAGTCTGGGAAGATCCCACATG
>NW_006781351.1:2258576-2286540 GCF_000442215.2 Lipotes vexillifer | reverse complement strand
AGACTCTGTCCTTCCACTGCAAGAGACACGGGTTTGATCCCTGGTCGGGGAACTAAGATCCCACGTGCCACGCAGCATGGCCAAAATATTAAAAAAAAAAAAAAAAAAAAAAAAAAAAAAAAAAAAACATGTCCACAAGAAAAGAAGATCAGAAATTAGGCAGTCAGTTCCCAGCACCTAAGATTATGATATTTTTATATACTGTGTTTATAGGTAATTTTGCCTTTATAAATTGCATCTCTTATCTTTTGTGATGATTTTTTTTTTTTGGCAGAGAGGTTCTTACTTTGTTTAGTTTACATGAAACAGAATTTTAGAATGTATTGAAGGTTGATATTGCCATCTTCTGATTTTGTCTCTTTATTTTCTGCAGCTTTATCTAATCCAGGTGACTCACAGTAACAATGAAACAAGCCTGACAGAAAAATCATTTGACCAGTTTTCAAAACTTCACAGCCAACTTCAAAAGCAGTTTGCATCATTGGCCCTCCCAGAGTAAGGACTGTCCTCCACTGTGTTTTGCCTTTAGTACTTGTCCCTGAACATAAGGAAAAATTATGGTTATGGGATTTTCTATTTGTGGGCAACACAACACAGTATTCTGATTCCAGTGCCACTGAACCTATCCCAGCAGAGTCTCTATGACTCTCAGAGTAGAGAACCTTTTGTCTCATAAAACAGAATAAAGGTTTTCAATTTTGTTTGCTTTCCACCATTGATTTTGTAGACAAAAAAAATCATAACCAATTTTATTTTTCATTGATTATCAGGGAAATTGTTTTATTTGCCTGTTTTTAAATTTGATTGTTTTAGTGTTTTCTATAAAAATAAAATTGAAATTGAAAATGCAGAATAAAATTGGATATATCTTCTCTTTCAACAGATAACTGCAATGAAAAGCTCTGATATATTTATTTGCTGTACCAGAAAATTTTATCAATATCAATAAGTATGCAAGTAAAATTTATTAACATCAACTCACTTTCGTTATCATTAATTATTAACTTGGACTTGGGTTATCCAAATTTAATTTGTCATTATCTTCATTTTGCAGTCTTGAAAACTATTGCTCAGTTCATGTTATAATGAAAAAATATTAAGCATAAATAATGTAATTGAAAATACTTCTGTTCAAATAAACCTTCTAAAATTCATTATTTAGAGCAAGCCAAATTTATGTTGTAGATTTGAGTGTGTATCTTGACCAGAGGTGTACCTTGACTTTAAAAAGGTGAACTTCTTAGAAATTATGATATTTGTACTTAGGCAAATCAAATGTCATCTTATCTATAGAGTAGTTTCTTGGTATCCACAGGATTGGTTCCTGGACCCCTCCCACAGATACCAAAATCCTTGCATGCCCAAGTTCTATACATAAAATGGCATAGTATTTACAAATAACCTACCCACATTCTCCTGTATACTTTAAATCACCTCCAGATCAATTATAATATCTAATACAATATAAATGCTATGTAAACAGTTGTAAATACAATGTAAATGCTATGTAAATAGATGCTGGCATGCTTTTTTTTTGCTTTTTGGAACTTTCCGGACTTTTTTTTTTAATATTTCAATCCACAGTTGGTTCAATCTTCAGATGTAGAACCTGCAGACAGGGAGAGCCAACTGTACCAGAATTTTTGTTGAGTAAATTGTCCTTTAACAATATGAATGTTCATACCAGACCTGACATACTTTGTACATGTGGATTTTTGTTAGACATTCAGGATTTAGTCACTTACCAAAATGTAAATCTAAACAGCGTCGCCAATGGATGGAGAGATAGTGTGCATTATTTTGAAGACTGTGTAGTTCACATTGATGAAAAACTATACTTGCAGATGTCACAGATATTTTGAAATACAGATGCTTTAAACATCAGAAAGTCATCAGAGTAAGAGCACATTCAAGAGACTGAGAGGGAAGGAATGTCATTGTGGAAACTTAAAGACATCAGCTTTAAGAGTTATCAGAAAACATCTAATGTAATAACTGAGGAAAAGGAAATACTGGCAAAACTATTCAGTTTGACTGCAAATATTGAATTCAACATTAGTGGTTTCCATTGTACCCTAATAATTAATGATTTAAAAATATGTTCATTCTTGTTAAATGGCTGTCCTTTTATGTTTCCAAAATGTCTCTGTTCTACTCTTTTCTCTCCCCAATACATATTAGTATAACTTGTAAAACTTTAAAGTGCCAATAATCTCTCTCCATATGCCTCTTCTCAATTTTCAGCTTTAGTTAGGATTCTGTTTTGTTCAACAACTCTTGCCTGGTAATGGGACCTAAATTGATTTTAAAATCATTCAAGCAATGTGTGGAGAGGAGGAATATTTAGTCCTTTGTGCCTTGAACAATACTTGTATGCTAACAGTCCCAAAGGAGCTCTGGCTTATAGCACTGCATACAGAAGAAGGATGAGGGCAAGATTTCCTCTGACTCCTAAATTTACTAAGAGAAGCTCTATGAGAATTATGTAAACCCAATCTGGAAAGTATGGTCAGAAAGTTAGAGTCATAAAGAATAAAATTCAAATTAGTCATAGCATGTAACAGTGGTCTTCAAATCAGACTGTTTATACCTCTTCCAACTTCTGAGAATACAGAGGCATAGGAATCTTCCTTGAAATTAATGGTCTTCTTTAAAAGTCACCTGCTTGAGAAAGGTTGATTTCCTTTCCCTCTCCTAATTTCACCATTGCTCTTCTCCCAGCCATCCAGAATTTTATTTTGGTACACTGTCCCAGGGAGCAAAAAAACTCTGAGGATTAAATAAAGGGCAAATCAAAATACTGGTGTTGGTATTGAGAAAATGAATTACTCTAATAACCAGGTATCAAATCTGTTTGCAGGTTGTGTGTTTCTTAATCTTTGGTGTGAACAAAATTGAGGGAGGACATGATAGCACTGTCAGATAAAATATCCTAAAAAATCATTTTCAAGAACTGATTACTACGTTATATTTGACATATAACTCAAAAGCATTTTAAACAACTGAATGACATTACTAGAGCTGAATTCCTTAATTCTCACATACTTATTTACACACAATACTTTTTTAGTACATACATCTATAAAAAAAGGAATAGAACTGATGTTGAACTCCATTTTATTCTCACAATAAAGAAAATTAATCCACAGTTTTACAAGTTAATATTTAAAACCAGCAAAATCCACCTATTTATCAAATGTATTTCTATGTTTTGATTAATTATATATGGTAATAATTTTTATGATAATTAAATCTGGATGAAAATTTTTAACACTTTAAGCCTTAGTAAGAGTAAAGCAAGAGTAAAAAAGTAAAATGTCAATTATTTAAATACACAGAAATATTATTTTGACTTCCCTGACACTTCCAACAGGAAGCAATGGATGGGATGTCCTGCAGTTGTCACATACTTCTGTATGTTTGCTAACAACCCTTCACCATCCCCCATGCTCCTTCGCCCAAAGGAAGGTCTGTACCAAAGAAGCAGAAGAGGAAGGAAGCAACAGCAAGACTGCAGTCAGAGGAAGCTGCTAGATAGTTCCTAAAAAGATACATTTAACCAGCAAAACGTGTTGCCAAATGATTCCCATTAACAGGTCATGCCACCAATAATTGGCCATAATCAACGTCTAGCCCATCAAGATGAATCATCAGATAGTGAAGAGGAAATTCTGCAAGCTAGACCCCTGGGGAAAGTGATACTTTGTTCCAAAAGACTAAGACCAGATGGAAGCATATGCTTTGTAAAATGTTTAATCTAGTTAGTGTAGCAATGTCCCTTGTGAACCCAGAGGAAACAATACCATATGACCTTTTTGAATAATTATGGATCGTTAAACTTCAGAAAGTATTTATTAACCCCCCACATGTATTTAAAGGACAAATTGTGTGGTCTGCCATAAATACAGTAAGAAGGAAAATATATATTAATTTAGTATGTTAAATTAAATTAGTATTAATATTAATGATAGTTAAAATAGCACAAGTGACCACAGCCATGTTAATAAAACTCTCAGAATTAATCATGCGTTCTATGGTTTTTTAAAAAAACGTTTTCAGTGGCCCTTCCATCTGATGCAGCTTTAACTTTATGAACAATTCTAAGATACAGATGCCAATTTTCAAACTAATGAAGATATACTTTTTTCTTTTAAAACAGGTTTCCTCATTGGTGGCACTTACCTTTTACAAATTCAGATCACAAAAGATTCAGAGATCTAAATCATTACATGGAACAGATATTAAATGGATCGTATGAAGTTGCAAACGTATGTTACAATTTACTTTTATATTTTTACATAAAATATGGACTGTTTTATGTATTATTACTGGGAATATTTTTAAATACTTTATGGTAACATTTTTAGTCCTACATTTATTCAACAAATGTACAAATTAAAATTATCTTGTCAATTCCATGCAAAAACCAACCGGGACTTTACTTGAAATTGCATCTTAATATCTTTCGATCCATTATCATATTCAAGTATTTTTAGAATGTTTTTTCAATAATTGTTTATTGTTCTGTGCACAGAGGGCTTAGAAGTATTTTGTTATACTAGATATATTACTTTTTATAAAAATCCTTTTCCTGTTTTTTCACCACTATATAGGTAGAACTGATTTTGTGTATTGACATTTACCCAACAATCTTACTAATTTCACTTTTAATTCTAATAATTATCTGTATTGTTTTTGAATTTTCAACTTACAGTCATATCGTCTGTGGATAACAAGGCTTTATTTTTTCTTTCCAATATTCATATATTGTATTTCTTTTCCTTGCTATTTTGTACTCTCTAGGGCTTTCAATAGATATTGAATTGAAGTGGTAATGGTGGATATACCTACATTATTCTTGAATCCAGGGAAGAAGTGTCTAATATTTCCTCATTAAGTATGTAGGTTTTGTAGGTCCCCTTTATTATTTTGTTTCCTTCTATTCCTAGGTTGCCAATAGTTTTTACAAAGAAGGTTGAATGTATCAAATTTTTTTTCTGAATCTACTGGGCTGCACAATGATCACCAATAATCCTATTTTTCTCCTTTACTCTGCTAATGTGGTGAATTACACTGAAGAACTTTCTAATTTTAAACAAATTTGCATTACTAGGGTAAACTCTACATGGACGTAATGTATTATACTTTTTATGTATTATTGGATTTGATTTAACATTTTCTTTAGCATTTGTTTTCATCTTTATTTATGACAGAGATTGGCCTGGAGTTTTTCCTTCTTACAAAATCATTACCAGGTTTCAGAATCAAGAACATGCTGGACTCATAATATTAGTTGCAAAGAGTTATTGCTTTTTTCCCTACTCCCTGGAACAGTTTGTATAAAATTGGTTTTATTTCTCTAATTTGTAAAGTCATATAGGTCTGCAGATTCAATTTATTTAAGAGCTATAAGACATTTCACATTTCCTATTTCTTCTTGAGTCTCTTTGCTAAGTTACATTTCTATAGGAATTTGTGCTAATTTATTGGCATAAAGTTATTCATAATATCCTATCATAATCTTTTTAACATTTATAGGATCTGAAAAGGTATTCACTCTTCAATTTCTCACACATATTTCCTGATCCATACTTCCAGAGGATTATGAATTTTACCAATCTTTGTAAAGAATGAAATGTGGGACTTATTGGCCCTCTCTATTGTATTATTTCTCTGTTTCACTTATTTTTTATCTTTATTATTTCCTTCCTTCTGCTTCCATTCTATTTATAACATCCTCAGATAGTTAATTTAACTTATTTTCAACCTATCTTCACTTACCCATTTAAAACTCTAAATCCTCTCTCCTAATCAAGATTTAATAGCACCCCACAAGTTTTTATATACAGTATTGTATTTTCTTTATCATTCCTTAAAAATATTTATAAAATTTTCACTGTGAATTTTCCTGGACCATGGATTAAGTCTATTTCACCCACTTGAGTTTTATATGCTGTAGTAAAAATATATATCTGTATCTGTATCCATAAATTTTATAAGTAATTATTATTGTTGTTTTTGCAATCAATATTTAATATTACTCACATATCTCATTTTCATTGCTTCCTGTAACTCTGAATTTCCCTCTGGGATTGTTCTCCTTCTACCTGAAGAACACCATCTACTGTTCCCCTTAATATGAATTTGCTGCTAAAAAAAACCCTCTAAATTTGCATTTGTCTGAAAAGTTTTTATTTTACCTTCATTCTTGGAGGATATTTTTGCTGACTATTTGGTATCTGAGCATTTGAATAGCAATGATTTTATTCTAAAAACTTTAAGGCTGTCATTTCATTGTCTTTTACCTTCCATTGATTTTGTTTAGAATCCATCTGTTATATTTGTTGCTTCTTTGAAAAAGTTTTTTATTCTTTACAACATTGTTCTTTTTACTGTTGGTTTTCTGCCGTTTTACTTTAATTTGCTCAGATATGACTTTGTTTCTACTGATGATGCTTGAGCTTCAGCACTTCTTGAATTTTGCCATGATGTCTTTCATCACTTTTGGAAAGTTCTCAGTCATTATCACTTCACATATTGTTCATACTATTTCCTCTCTCCTCTTTTTCTGGGACTGTAATCACATATATGTCTATCCTTTTCATTGTACCCTCTATGTCTCATACTTTTACTGCTGTATTTTTAATTCTTTGTCCTCTATGACTCAGTTTCTGAATAGCTCCTTCTAACTTATCTTTTCGGTTGTTTATTCTCTAATGATCTGTGTTTAACATACTGTTAAGTCCATTCTTTGAGTTCTTAATTTCAATTATTCTTCAGTTTCAGAATTTCCTTTTTTTTTCAGTTCCTAGTCCTTTGCTGAAAATCTGTCCTTTTTTATTATTTCTTCAAAAATGGTAAGCATAGTTATTTAAAATCTTCCTAAAAACTCCAATATTGGGACCTACTGCATGTACCTTTTTATTTTCTAATGTTTCTGCTGGTTTTTAATTATGTAGTCTTGTTCCATTGTGAGCCTGGTTATTTTCCTTTTTATTGTGGCCACATATTGTACTGCAATGTCCTTTGTAAAAATTGGATGCCTATGTTACTGTTATCCTGGTATAGAGAATTATAATATCTGAGTACATTAACAATCTAGGGCTGCTGAAATTCAGTTGCAGGGATTCAGATTATTCAAAACTGAACTGTAGCTCTTGTGAGGCACTATTACTGGTTCATCCTTATTCCTTAGATGTAGCCACTTTGGATCTAAACCCAAGGTAAGGCAGACTCACCAAGAATCTACTTGGCAGCTCTGGATTCCATTCCTTTTCCTCTTAACTCTGCAAGGTGGTCAGAAGTGCTGCTCTACCTCCCAGCCCATTCCACTGCTTCAACCTATATCAATAAAAACCCACAACAGAAAAGCTGTGCCAAAACCCAAGGTCACTTCCCCAAGACTGTCTTGCCCCAGATCCTAGCCTGGTAATTCTTCACTATCTTGTTAGCTCTCTGATGCTTTCAAGCAAAGTTTAAAAACAAATTGTTTAATTATTCCAGTTATTCTCCGTAGGAGGTCTGGACTAAATGACCAAATCTAATATCACTAAAAATAGGAGCTTACAGCTGCAGTCATGCTACCCCCTCAGCTTTCAGAAATATCTGTTGTTCTGCCTCCTCCCCCGCATCCTGTGTTCTGATGAACCTTGTCTCTCATAGGTAACTATTTCAGAGGATCTAAGTCTGTGGTCAGTTCCCATCTGAATAAAGTATTTAAGGATTTCTTGGTGAGGTTTTGGTACTACTCATCAGTGATTCTGAGAGGCCTAGAAAATTGAAGAGACATGCCAGACCCCAATTTTGCTCCCTTCTGTCATATGCATCAAAAAAAGGACTCTTAAGATCCTTCCCCATACACACATGTGCATACAACCTACACATGCACACAGCTGTTACAACTCCTTCTGAGGACTCAAGGAAGGATTAGCTCCCTTTACTATTAAATTCCTATCACCATCTTGCTTGCAAGGTTCCTGTGAGACAAATGTAAGTTACAAAGGCAGGTACGAAGCTAACAGAATCCTCCAGAGTTCTTGGCTAGACATAGGATCTTTTAGGGATTTATCTAAAACATCATCTCTAAGGGTAAAAGGTACAAGGCCTGTTAGGTTTTTTGCCTTTTGATGTAAGAATGGAGAATATTTATGGAATACCTTTAGCTAATCCACATGTCTGGAATAACTTTAATGTCACCAATGAGAGCCCATTTCTAACATTAATCACGCTAGTCAACAAGCTACCATTTTTATGAACAAAATCCTTTGGCATTCAGTACGCTAACTAACAATGTCCATTTTTTTAAAGGTGTTCAGCACGATGGCTTGATTTACATATATTGTGAAATGATTACCACAATAGATTCAGTTAACATCTATCATCTCATATAGATACAATAAAAAGAAAAGAAAAAGCAATTTTTAAATTTATAAGTGTCATAAGATGAAGATTTAATAGCTCTGCTTCTTCCTCATCCTCTCCCCCAAATTTAGCATGCTTTTAATTATATCAATAATTAGCATTTGTAAAATACCTATTGTTGATTGTGAGAGTTTAACAGAACTACTTACACTGACTGCCTCTAGTATGGGTTGCCTGATTGAAATATTGAGAACCTCTTATTTCCTCCTGCTCTATCCAGGCACCCCGATAATGCAGCCTTGATTAGGACATTAGCAGACCATTCCTGGACTAGTCATTTTTCCTTTTATTGAAGTATAGTTGACTTGCAATATTATATTAGTTTCAGGTGTACAACATAGTGATTTGATCATTTTTCTACCATCTTGATTAAATCCTAGCAGCACTCCAGTTATACTTTGACCTAAGAAATGCATTTATAATATCATGCTGTATATACAGACATACTTTGAACTTCAGTAAGTTACAGGCACTGTATGTAACAGGAGGACTACAACCAACCCCATAACCAGGACTTAACTGAGTCAAAGAACCCTATTTTTCTCAGCGGTCAATTCAACAACCTTCCTTCTCCATGTGGAGTTTGGGAAAGACATTAGATGAGATTACTTTCCAGTCAGAGTGTGAATTGTTTTAATTACATGTTGTACAGTAGATTAAGTCAGTATATATCAAGGAAACCTTACTGAAACTTAAAAATAAAATATATTAATGAATGTATTCAAAATTGTCTCCTAACTGTAGGTTTGCTGATTCAGGATGTTGGCTTATTGCTATACCACCCAGTTGAGTAATATTGTGGTTTGATGATGAATAGACCCACTTAAGAAAATTCCACAATTCAGATCACAAGCATCCTAAGGCTATTAGAAAAAAAATCACAATTGTCAATAATGACTGCTTTAGATTGCATATAGTCAGGGTCAAGAGGAGAAACTTTTAAATCCCTATCACTAGCTCCTAAGACTAGTGGTTCTCAAAGCTCAGCTCCTGGACTGTGGTTGGAACCTCATCTGGGAATTTATAAGAATGCAAAATTTCAGTCCCATCCTAGACCTATTAAATCAGAAACTTTGGGGATGAGGTCCAGCAATGTGTTTTAACAAGCCCTCCAGGGTGTTCTAATCCATGACAATGTTTGAGAACCATTATTTCAGACTCTGGTCATTTTCCTTTTTTTTTTTTTCCCCAGTTTGAACATGATCAGACATTTGGTTTCCAATGTAGTAGATACTAAGGTACCCTACTATATCGCTGATATTTTTGCAAATCTGGACTCAAGCACATTGTGCTACAATATTATTTCCAGGCTGGTGGCTCAGCTAGAGTTGCTGTTTTGTATCAAAGGACAAGTGCCTGAGCACTTAAGAAGGTATACTTAACCCAGTTTCCAGTGAACTAGAGAAGGCATCCCATGGAGTATGGCTTTCAAGTTGTTATTAAAGGGCAAACAGAAGTTAGTAAATGGAAACTGGGGGAAAATTGTGCTAGACAAGGGGAACTACAAGGACAAAGCATGCATTATGGTTATGTGCTTTTCTCTTGTTTGGAAGCTTAAAGAACTCAATGATTATATTCATTTAATTTTACCCATGTATATAGCAAACTTATAATCTCATCAACATTTAATATATATTTTAAATGAAAAATTACAGAATTATTAACATATATTAACCTATAGGATTTATGTTGTTTTTCAAAACCTAGGAGAGTGAAACTGCATCCAAAAAGTATTTAGCAGTCTCTTAACTTATTTATTCTTATACCTTACCAGTTTTATTTTAAATTAGCACATGTTTCCAAAACATATAATTTATTTATTTTTAATATATAAACTACTATACTAATAAGTGATAAATGCTTTAAAATTTGTAAAAAATAATGCAAAATTTGGAAAAAATTATAGATGATATTATAAAATAAATATGAATGTAATTTCGGTTTTTTTTTCTCACCCCACAGTATAATGCCACATTAAGCCCATGAACAGAGACCTCTGGCTTGGTAGAGAATGATCTTGAGAATCCTGCTAGCTGCAAGCTTGAGGACAGGCTCCACAGGTTACCTAGTGCCAAGCCCAGGAGCACTGCCTGGCCATGCTCTAAATGATAAGCATTAATAGTGCACTGGGTCATGATTTTACCCTTCAGAAAGATCACTCAGAGCACATCTGTAATATATCTGTTATGGACAAAGAGAAAGAAATGAACAGTATCTGTTCATCATGGGAACAGAACCATGTATAATAATAGGATAACTGAAAACAAAGATGTAAAATGATTGTTGAAAACAGCATTAGACAATAGGAAAGCTACAGTATACTAAATAATTATGTGTAGGTATCTTGCATATTCATGAATTTATCTATTGTATTAGCATACTCAATATAAATTGTATTATATCTTTTGAATATATTTAGTATTTAGGTCTCAATCAGTGAGTAATGGGAAATGAGTTATAAGCTTCTGTGCTATAGGATCAAGGCAACTGAATTTATTTCATTGGATTTCAAGTGCTTTTTTGCATATTCAGGAATGTATTATGTTGAAATCTTAATGTTCCTTACTAACTCTGACATTCTCTGAAGGTCATGTCCATTCACTTTGCTATAGTGAAGGGCACTTGGATAAGGCAACTGTCTCTAAGGGAAAGCGCTGAGGGGATAGTGGATGGGATTGTCATCTTTCATGCTGAGAGCTGCCTTACTGATTATACTAAAGCTGTTTTAAAGATTGTGCCTTTTCAGGATAATTAACAAAATATCTAGTAACTGTTGAAAGTGTTAGGCTTTGGCCTATTTAAGCAGAGGCAAGTAAGTGCAAAGTGGAGAGGCTTCTGATTTCTGGTCCTAGTGTGAATAGGATAAATATTGAGATCTATCTTCAGATGGCAGCAAGCTTTCAATAGGGAACTCCTAAGTATATCTGCCTAGAGTATGGGTTCATATAGAACTGTTAGCAGAGGATTGTTATGAAAGGGGAAAAGCAAAGGGGGGTCAGATATACACAGGTAGGGAAGACTTGCAAACTGCAGTTTATCACAACAAGGTTTAATGAATATTGTTGCTTATCATAATCACAGCTGCATAGAGAAAGCTGAACAAGACCACCAAACATGTACCTCACAGTTTTCATCACATTCACATTTGCTAATGTGCTAAAAAGTACTACTGTAGAGGCCCCAAGAAGAGATGTTTTTATATTGTTCTTAAACTCTATTGGTCAATATTTAGGGAAAGGAAGGTTGAAGAAATTTCAAACACCTCACTGTTTTTATCTTGGATGAATTAAGATCTAGGATTTGAGTGGGGGAGAAAAAAGGAGAAGAAATAGAAGAAAAAAGAAGAGATATTTATTTATATCATCAAACATGAGATATGACTGTGAAATCACAGATTCCAGAAATGCTCCAAGTGAGAATACATCAACCATCTTCTAACACTGGACTCCCAAATAGAGCAATCCCATTTTGTCCCATAATAGTATCAAACAAAAGGAAGCTGATATTATAGGAGTTTCTCCCAAAGTAACACCCTCCTAATAATTTAATTGAATTTTGTACAATGAGTATTTGGAGTACAAGAAAATATCTTCCTAAGATGTAAATCCTACATCTGTTTATTAGTCATCCTTTCTATACTACAAAATAAATAAGTTAGTGCTATATTAACAAAGATAAAATCAACAAAAATCAAATGTCGGCACAGGCACAATAGGGACCACTTTCAAAATCTACTGTCTCCGTCATTCAACAAATGTTTATTGATTGCCTACATTGTATACTTTCTGGCCAAGGGTGCAAAAATAGTACCTAGTGATCAATTGTTTCAGAATAATGTGAGGAGGTTTTAAAAAGTATGTTCTGAGGCCCATCCTTAGGGATGCTTGTCATATCAGTAAAGGGAGATACAGGCATACTTCGTTTCATTGTACTTCATTTTATTTGCCATTCACAGGCATTACGCTTTTTTTACAAATTGAAGGTTTGTGGCAACCCTGCTTTGAGCAAGTCTGTTGGCGCCATTTTTCCAACACCATTTGCTCACTTTGTGTCTCTGTGTCACATTGTGGTAATTCTCACAATATTTCAAACTTTTTCACCATTATTGTATTTGTTTTGGTGATCTGTGATGAATGATCTTTGATGTTACTGTTGTCATTGTTTTGAGGTGCCTCAAACTGCACCCATATAAGACTCTGAACTCACTTGATAAGTGTTGTGCGTTCTGGTCCACATCACTGATTGGCCTTTTCCTCATCTCTCTCTCTCTCTCCTTGGGCCTCCCTATATTCCCTGAGACACAAAAATATTGAATTTAGGCCAATTAGTAACCCTACAGTGGCCTCTAAATGTTCAAGTGAAAAGAAGAGTTGCACATCTCTCAATTTGAAGCAAAAGCTAGAAATGATCAAACTTAGTGAGATAGGCATGTTGAAAGATGAGATAGTCAGAAAGCTGGGCATCTTGAACCAAACACTTAGTAAAGTTGTGAATGCAAAGTAAAAGTTCTTGAAGGAAATTAAAAGTACTACTCCAGTGAATATATGAATCATCAGAAAGAGAAATAGGCTTATTGCTGATAAAAGAGAGTTGTGGTCTGGATAGAAAATCAAACCAGCCACACATTCCCTTAAATGAAAGCCTAATCCAGAGCAAGGCCCTAACTCCCTTCAGTTCTATGAAGGTTAAGAGAGGTGAGGAAGCTGCAGAAGAGAAATTTGAAGCTAGCAGAGGTTGGTTGATGAGGTTTAAGGAAAGTCTCTATAACATCAAAGTGCAAGGTGAAGTGTCAAGTGCTGATGTAGAAGCTGAAACAAGTTATCCAAAAGATCTAGCTAAGGTAATTGATGAAGGTGGCTGTACTCAACATCAGATTTTCAATTTAAACAAAGCAGGCTTCTATTGGAAGAAGATGCCATGTAGGACTTTCATAGCTACAGAGGAGAAGTCAATGCCTGGCTTCAAAATTTCAAAGGACAAGCTGACTTTCTTGTCAGGGCTAATACAGCTGGTGTTTAAGTTGAAGCCAATGCTTATTTACCATTCCAAAAAACTTAGGGCCCTTAAAAATTATGCTAAATGTACTGTGCCCTATGCTCTATAAATGAAACAACAAAACCTGGATGAGAGCACATCTGTTTACAACATGGTTTACTAAATATTTTAAGCCCATTGTTGTGAGCTACTGCCTAGATAAAAGGTTCTTTTCAAAATATTACTGCTCATTGACAATGCACCTGATGCAGATGTACAATATTAATGTTTTTTTCATGCCTGCTTATACAACATCTATTCTGCAGCCCATGGATCAAGGAGTAATTTTGACTTTCAAGTCTTATTATTTAAGAAATACATTTTTTAAGGCTATAGTTGCTATAGATAGTGATTCCTCTGAGGATCTGGGCAAAGTCAATTGACGACCTCCTGGAAAGGATTCACCATTCTAGATGCCATTAAGAATATTCATGACTCATGGGAAGAGGTCAAAATATCAACATTCACAGGAATTTGGCAGAAGTTGATTCTAACCCTCATGGATGACTGAGGAGTTCAAGACTTTGGTGGAAGAAGTAACTACAGATGTGATAGTCAAGATAATTAGAATTGGAAGTGGTGTCTGAAGATAGGACTGAATTGCTGTAATCTCATGATGAACCTTTAACAGATGAGGAAGAGTTGCTTCTTATGGATGAGCAAATACAGTGGTTTCTTGAGGTGGAATCTACTCCTGGTGAAGATGCTGTGAAGATTGTTGAAATGACAACAAAAAAATTAGTTGATAAAGTAACAGCACAGCTTGAAAGGATTGACTGCAATTTCAAAATACATTCTACTGTGGGTAAACACTATTAAACAGCATTGCCTGCTACAGAGAACTCGTTTGTCAAAAAGAGTCATCAATGGGTCAGACTTCACTGCTGTTTCATTTTCACAAGTTGCCACAACCACTCCGACCTTCAGCAACCACCACCCTGACTAGTCAGCAGCATCAGCATCAGGGTTAGACCCCCCCCCATCAAAAAGATTATGACTCGCTGAAGGCTCAGATGATAGGTAGCATTTTTTTAGCAGTAAAGTATTTTTACATAAGTTATAAACATTGGTTTTCTATAGACATAATGCTATTGCTCACTTAACAGACTACAATATATTGTAAACATCACTTTTATATGTACTGAGAAACCAAAAGTTCATGTAACTGGCTTTATTGCGATATTCACTTTATTGTGGTGGTCTGGAATTGAACCTATAATATCTCCAAGGTATGACTGTATCTGGTATCTGTGTTGGGTTTTTTTAATTTGCTTTAACATATTTATTGGAGTACAATGGCTTTAAAATGTTGTGTTAGTTTCTGCTGTATAACAAAGTGAATCAGCTATACATATACATATATCCCCATATCTCTTCCCTCTTACATCTCCCTCTCACCCTCCCTATCCCACCCCTCTAGGTGGTCACAAAGCACAAAGCTGATCTCCCCGTGCTATGCAGCTGCTTCCCACTAGCTATCTACTTTACATTTGGCAGTGTATATATGTCAGTGCTACACTCTCAATTCCTCCCAGCTTACCCTTCCCCCTCCCCATGTCCTCAAGTCCATTCTCTACATCTGCATCTTTATTTCTGTCCTGCCCCTAGGTTCAACAAACCATTGTTTTAGATTCCATACATATGTTTCAGCATACGTTATTTCCTTTTCTCTTTCTCTTTTCTCTTACATCACTCTGTATGACAGACTCTAGGTCCATCCACCTCACTACAAATAACTCAATTTCATTTCTTTTTATGGCTGAGTAATATTCCATTGTATATATGTGCCACATCTTCTTTATCCATTCATCTATCGATGGACACTCAGGTTGCTTCAATGTCCTGGCTATTGTAAATAGGGCTGCAATGAACATTGGTACATGACTCTTTTTGATTTATGGTTTGCTCAGGGTATATGCCCAGTGGTGGGATTGCTGGGTTGTATGGTACTTCTATTTTTAGTTTTTTAAGGAATCTCCAACTGTTCTCCATTGGGGCTGTATCAATTTACATTCCCACCAACAGTGGAAGAGGGTTCCCTTTTCTCCACACCCTCTCCAGCATTTATTGTCTGTAGATTTTTTGACGATGGCCATTCTGATCGGTCTGAGGTGATACCTCATTATAGTTTCGATTTGAATCTCTCTAATAATTAGTGATGTTGAGCACCCTTTCATATGTTTGTTGGCAATCTGTGTCTCTTCTTTGGAGAAATATCTATTTAGGTCTTCTGCCCATTTTTGGATTGGGTTGTTTGTTTTTTTGATATTGAGCTGCCAGAGCTGCTTGTATATTTTGGAGATTAATCCCTTGTTAGTTGCTTCATTTGCAAATATTTTCTCCCATTCTGAGGGATGTCTTTTGGTCTTGTTTATGGCTTCCTTTGCTGTGCAAAAGATTTTAAGTGTCATTAGTTCCCACATGTTTATTTTTGTTTTTATTTCCATTTCTATAGGAGGTGGGTCAAAAAGGATCTTGCTGTGATTTATGTCATAGAGTGTTCTGCCTGTTTTCCTCTAAGAGTTTTATAGTGCCTGGCCTTACATTTAGGTCTTTAATCCATTTTGAGTTTATTTTTGTGTATGGTGTTAGGGAGTATTCTAATTTCATTCTTTTACAGGTAGCTGTCCAGTTTTCCCAGCACCACTTATTGAAGAGGCTGTCTTTTCTCCGCTGTATATTCTTGCCTCCTTTATCAAAGATAAGGTGACCATATGTGTGTGGGTTTATCTCTGGGCTTTCTATCCAGTTCCAATGATCTATATTTCTGCTTTTGTGCCAGTACCATACTGTCTTGATTACTGTAGCTTTGTAATATAGTCTGAAGTCAGGGAGCCTGGTTCCTCCAGCTCTGTTTTCCTTTCTCAAGATTGCTTTGGCTATTCAGGGTCTTTTATGTTTCCATACAAATTGTAAAATTTTTTGTTCTAGTTCTGTGAAAAATGCCATTGGTTGTTTGATAGGGATTGCATTGAATCTGTAGATTGCTTTGGGTAGTAGAGTCATTTTCACAATGTTGATTCTTCCAATCCAAGAAAATAGTATATCTCTCCATCTCTTTGTAAAATCTTTAATTTCTTTAATCAGTGTTTTACAGTTTTCTGCATACAGGTCTTTTGTCTCCTTAGGTAGGTTTCTTCCTATGTATTTTATTCTTTTTGTTGCAGTGGTAAATGGGAGTGTTTCCTTAATTTCTCTTTCAGATTTTTCATCTTTAGTGTATAGGAATGCAAGAGATTTCTGTGCCTTAATCTTGTATCCTGCTACTTTACCAAATACATTGATTAGCTCTGGTAGTTTTCTGGTAGCATCTTTAGGATTCTCTATGTATAGTATCATGTTATCTGCAAACAGTGACAGTTTTACTTCTTCTTTTCCGATTTGGATTCCTTTTATTTCTTTTTCTTCTCTGATTGAGGTGGCGAAAACTTCCAAAACTATGTTGTATAATAGTGGTGAGAGTGGGCAACTTTGTCTTGTTCCTGATCTTAGAGGAAATCGCTTCAATTTTTCACCACTGAGAACGATGTTGGCTGTGAGTTTGTCATATATGGCTTCTACTATGTTGAGGAAGGTTCCCTCTATGCCCACTTTCTGGATTGTTTTTATCATAAATCGGTATTGAATTCTGTTGAAAGCTCTTTCTGCATCTATTGAGATGATCATATGGTTTTTATCCTTCAATTTGTTAATATGGTGTATCACATTGATTGTTTTGTGTATGTTGAAGAATCCTTGCATTCCTGAGATAAACCCCACTTGATCATTGCGTATGATCCTTTTAATGTGCTCTTGGATTGTTTGCTAGTATTTTGTTGAAGATTTTTGCATCTAAATTCATCAGGGGTATTGGCCTGTAATTTTGTTTTTTTGTGACATCTTTGGTTTTGGTGTCAGGGTGATGGTGGCCTTGTAGAATGAGTTTAGGAGTGTTCCCCCCTCTGCTATATTTTGGAAGAGTTTGAAAAAGATAGGTGTTAGCTCTTCTCTAAATGTTTGATAGATTTCGCCTGTGAAGCCATCTGGTCCTGGACTTTTGTTTGTTGGAAGATTTTTAATCACACTTTCAATTTCAGTGCTTGTGATTGGTTTGTTTATATTTTCTATTTCTTCCCAGTTAAGTCTCAGAAGGTTGTGCTTTCCTAAGAGTTTGCCCATTTCTTCCAGGTTGTCCATTTTATTGACATAGAGTTGCCTGTAGTAATCTCTCATGATCCTTTGTATTTCTGCAATGTCAGTTGTTACTTCTCCTTTTTCATTCCTAATTCTGTTGATTTGAGTCTTCTCCATTTTTTTCTTGATGAGTTGGCTAATGGTTTATCAATTTTGTTTATCTTCTCATAGAACCACCTTTTACTTTTATTGATCTGTGTTATCATTTCCTTCATTTCTTTTTCACTTATTTCTGATCTTATCTTTATGATTTCTCTCCTTCTGCTAATTTTGGGTTTTGTTTGTTCTTCTTTCTCTAGTTGCTTTAGGTGTAAGATTAGGTTGTTTACTTGAGATTTTTCTTGTTTCTTGAGGTAGGATTATATTGCTATAAACTTTCCTCTTAGAACTGCTTTTGCTGCCTCCCAAAGGTTTTGGGTCATTGTTTTTCATTGTCATTTGTTTCTAGGTACTTTTTGATTTCCTCTTTGATTTCTTCAGTGATCTCTTGGTTATTTAGTAGCATATTGTTTAACCTCCATGTGTTTGTATTTTTTACATTTTTTTTCCTGTAATTGATATATAGTCTCATAGCATTGTGGTTGGAAAAGATACTTGGTACGATTTCAATTTTCATAAATTTACCAAGGCTTGATTTGTGACCCAAGATATGTTCTATCTTGGAGAATGTTCCACGAGCACTTGAGAAGAAAGTGTAATCTGCTCTTTTGGGATGGAATGTCCTATGAATATCAATTAAGTCCATCTTGTTTAATGTGTCATTTAAAGCTTGTGTTTCCTTTTTTATTTTCATGTTGGATGATCTGTCCATTGTTGAAAGTAGGGTGTTAAAGTCCCCTACTAGTATTGTGCTACTGTCAATTTCCCCTTTTATAGCTGTTAGCATTTGCCTTATGTATTGAGGTGCTCCTATGTTGGTTGCATAAATATTTACAGTTGTTATATCTTCTTGGATTGATCCCTTGATGATTATGTAGTGTCCTCTTTGTGTCTTGTAATAGTCTTTATTTTAAAGTCTGTTTTGTCTGATGTGAGAATTGCTACCTCAGCTTTCTTTTGATTTCCATCTGCATGGAATATCTATTTCCATCCCCTCAGTTTCATTCTGTATTTGTCCCTAGGTCTGAAGTAGGTTTCTTGTAGACAACATATATATGGGTCTTGTTTTTGTATCCTTTCAGCCAGTCTGTGTCTTTTGGTTGGAGCATTTAATCCATTTACATTTGAGGTAATTATCTATATGTATGTTCCTACTACCATTTTCTTAATTGTTTGGGGCTTGTTTTTTGTAGGTTTTTTCCTTTTCTTGTGTTTCCTGCCTAGAGAAGTTCCTTTAGCATTTGTTGTAAAGCTGGTTTGGTGGTGCTGAATTCTCTTAACTTTTGCTTTTCTGTAAAGGTTTTAATTTCTCCATTGAATCTGAATGAGATCCTTGTTGGGTAGAGTAATCTTTGTTGTAGGTTTTTCCCTTTCATCACTTTAGATATGTCCTGCCACTCCCTTCTAGCTTGCAGAGCTTCTGCTGAAAGATCCACTGTTAATCTTATGGGGATTCCCTTGTATGTGTTGTTTTTTAAGAACAAAAGTGATTCTAATACACAGCCAGGTTTGGATAATTCTCTTCTCAAAATTCAGAAGCTGCATCACATATGTACACTGCTCTGAGAAGCTTACAATCTTTGTCAGTATTCTATGTTGATGTGTTTCAGTGGCTTCATAAAGTCTTTCACAACTTCACACATTGGGTTTTTCTTTCCTTTCTTCCTAAGGAACTTTATGGGTCTTGATACAATACTCACTATACATATGACACAGTGATTGAACAATAATAATTTGACAGGGACATAAGGAGATGCTGACTAGCCTTAATATTGTGACCTGACTAATCACCCTGGTTCTCCTTGATGCATAATGTCATCAATTTTCAGTTATCTTCAAATGGATTGACCACAGTGAAAGCTTTGTCTCCATATCCTGGTGGATGCTTCCCTGATTCAGTTTGTTTATATTCAAGGAATAAAAACGTATTTTAAGATCAACTAAATAAAACTTTATTGGCCTAAAAATCACATAAATAATGCCAAAATAATTCACATTATTTTGAGCTTTTTAAAAATTTTGTATTATTGATGAAGTTCTTCTCTTCCCTCATGTTTTAACAGAGTTATATCTATAAACACTAAAATCTATAAAACCAGGTGTATAACATAAATATTGTAATCATTTTAAATGATATGAACAACTTAGAGGAAATTTTGAAACACACATAAATTTTTTTCCTCTTCTAATAAAATAAGAGATTTAAAGTAAATTTATTATATTTGTGCTGAATACTCCTATGATAGGTTAATCCTCATCTCTGACCCTAGAAAAATCCTTATAAAAACACTTTTCTTCTTCCATAGCTGCTTGTCATATGACAGTATAGGAAAGACAAATAATCCTATTATGTCTATACATTAAAACTCACATTCTTTTTTAGTTATGTGATACATTTATTTGTAACTTTTAAAAAATATTTTATATCACTGTATATAACTTTGTAACGATTTTTAAATTTTTACTGATCACTTACTATATATAACACTCTAGATTAAAAGCTTTAAATTAGTCGTAGAGAACAAACTGGAAAGATGAAAGTAATGCAATATACACTTTACTTTCAGTGAGTTTATAATATGGTGATAAATACAGACATGAACATATATAATACATAGCAGTGAGTGGAAAAGGGGGAGAAAAGAAAGTAGAAGATGCAGCTTGAATATGAAATTGAGCAACCTTACCTTACTAAAATCAAATATTGTATACCCTTCTGGGGCATACTCAATTGTAAGCAGTCTAGCTTTTTGTCAAGGAAATGAGATGAAGAGTCTGTTTGTAGTCCAGTTTCAGGTATCAGAGTTAAGTTAGGTGAGAGAGATGTCTCTGGGGGTTTGATCTAAAAACACAAGAGCAGCCCAAATAGAGGGATGACTGTAAATCCCTGAGACCATCTCTCTTTTCTCCTCATCTCTCTTCCCTCCCCTTTCATCCCCACACACAAATTGGTTGATAAAAGAAAACAGATATAAATGAGGACTACAATTATACACTATTTTAATATCTCTTCTAATGAGGTTGCAAGCATCAGTTTAGACATCCTAGTCCTATATCTGCCTGGTTTTTGTTTGTTTAGCTTGACTCCCTTCTCCCGAACTCATTGAAACTTCTTTTTTTCTTGAAGCATTTGTAGTTTCATTCCACAAGCTGTGATAACAGGAATTCCTTTTGCTTTTTAAAATTTTACTCTGTTTTAGTTGAATTGTGTTGTGAACTAAATTAGGATCTTTATAAAGGGCAATATAAATATGTAATAAAAGTTATAGCAAATGATTGCAGTACCTAAAGAAATGTGTACCCACACTTGAGTTTAGCTGAGACATACAAACAGCAGCTGCTTTAAAACTTTTTAAAGCCATGTATTCATTGTGATTTTTAGCTCTTCTTAGTATTGTTGCTCATTTCTAGAGGTCCCTTAAAATAAGGAATGCTATCATGGCTTAAGCAATATTATTTTTTTAAGCAGAAATCAAATGTCAAAATAAATCCAAACGGGTAAATCCTACCTTAATAATGAACATACGTTTCTTGTTCCCTGCTTGCTAAACCCAGATGTTAATTACTACATTTGTCAGTACATTGCTCTTTTCCTATTTGGAGCTGGCTGAGATTACGATGCAGGCAGGATAAATGTCATATGTGTATCATCAGTAAAACCAAGATTATTTTTCAAAGTCTGGTAAAATGCTGATGACATTTGAGAACCAGAATTATAAAAGATTCCTTAAAAGTTCACTGTTTTTCATAGTGTCATTCTTGCATGTAACTCCAATGCAAATACAGTGGGTTGAACTACATTAAAGACTGGACGTTATGACAAGCTGCTTTATGAAAAAAGCAATAAAATACAATTACTGTTCAACTTTGATTTAAAATGCTTATGGGAATTCATTTTTAAATTCACATTTTTACGGTGCTTCATGGAGTTTGAGAGAGATTTAGCTTATTGTTTTTACTCACTGAAGCTAAATCTTGCAGTCAGTTCTAGATGTTGGCTGGTGTGTTAATAAATGGGAATTCTTAATGTGTTATTTTAAAGACAGAAAAAATTGATCTCAGTGTTATATTGCATCACTTCTGATCTTTGCAAGAACTTTAACTCTCTGTAGTCTTTGAGAATAAGAATATGTTCATAGGATACTGGAAAAACACTTAGGTTTTGAGCAACTCTGAATTGATCAACTGTCTCAAAAATCAATGATTTTAAATTACCAATGACTTAATAATATAATTGGTAAACAAAATATTAATGTGGGCTCTGAATTTAAAATATAAGCTGATGCAGATTTTCACTTAAAATTGCTCACTTGGCTTCAAGTTTGCTCCTTATTGATTGAATTTCTAATTTAAGAACACATTATTAGACACTAAGAATCCTATATTAGTTAGATAAACATCTACTCTAGCAAAAAAATGTATATGTATAACCTCATAGAGTGTTTAATATAACCTAATGTGTTTACATGGATCATTGATATCAAAGTCCAATAACTTCAGAGTCCTTAAGACAAGTACCAACCATGTATTAATTTATTCACCAAATATATAATGTTTTACATAGGAGGGATGTTCCAAATATTTAACAACTGTTAGGGCACAGGAACTGATTAATCAGGATAAGTGCAGGCCACCAACCCACCTTTATGGCCATACAAGCTTGCATTGGTTGAATGTTTGCTGTGATGGTTGGAGAAAACTGTAGTAAGAGCAGTGTGGAATGAGGGTTTTCAGGAGCTTGGATCAAAATATATTAAGTTTGAGTTGCCTGTTGGACTTCTAAGTAGAGATGTCAAGTGGAAAGTTGAATGTCTTGAGTTGAGGGGAAAACAGAGGCTGGAAATATAAATATTGGAGTTTCAATTAATAATTGGTTTTCATTGCCATGAGACTGGATGTTACTTAGGGTGAAAATGTAAATATAAAAGAGAAGAGGTCTGAATACGAGACCATGCAGCACACCAACTTTGAAGTTCGAGAATATGGAAGAGAATCAACAAAAGAGACTAAGAAAGAGCAATCTGTTGGAAACCAAAAGAATATGGTGCCTGGGAATTCCCGGTTGGTCCAGTGGTTAGGACTCCACGCTTCACTGCAGGGGGCACAGGTTCAATCCCTGGTCGGGGAACTAAGATCCTGCATGCCACGCGGTGCAGCCAAATAAATAAATGACTCATGGAGGTAATTAATTTAAAAAAAAAAAAAGAACATGGTGCCTGAAATCCAAGATAAGAAATTATTTCAAAGAAGAAGGAATGACAAGCTGTTTCAAATGCTACTAATGGGTCAAAAATTGAGAATTGACCACTGGATTTAGTAGAATGGATATCATTGGTGAATTTAACAAAAACAGTTTGATAAGAGTGCTGGGAACAAAAACCTTATTAGAATGGGTTCAAAAGAGAATGTGAAGAGAAAATTTGGGATAGACAGTGGAAAACAATCCTTGCAGAATCTTTACTAAAGGAAAAAAACAGTGTGCAGGGAAATGTAAGTCAAGAATTTTGTTTACTGAAATGAATTATAGCATATGTGTACGCTGGTAGGAAAATCCACTGAAGAAGCAAAAATTGGTGTTGCAATTAGCCATATACCAGATCGATGATCTTGACTAGAGAAGAGAGCATGTGATCTAGTGCCCAAATCAGTCTCAAATTAAAGCACAGGCAGTCCACCTATGTAGTGGATGAAATGGCAGAGGTAAGGTAAGATGATAGATATTGAGAGCTTATAGAAATTCTTATCTGCTTCTGTTTTTTCTGTAAACAAGAAGACAGCCATAGGAGTTCCTGGTGACCTAGTGGTTAAGACTCCCTTCCATTGCCATGGCCTGGGTTCAAACCCTGGTCAGGGAACTGAGATCCCTCAAGCCCATACGGTGCAGCCAATAAGAAAAGAGCCTTGAGCAGATTGAAAGAGGGGAAAAGCGTGTTGGCATTTTGAGGAGTGAGGCTAGGGTATTAAATAGTCCTACAGGTGAATGGAAGAATAAATGGGGTAGTGATGTGAAAAATTGCCAGAAAATTGAGCACCAACTTGTGGGTAGTGGGCATGAGGTGAAAGTAAGATCGGTAAGCATGGTTGAGTGCTTTTCTCCAACAACATTCAGCACACCTGTTACAGTTGCAGAGTTGGCAGAGAGTAACCAGAGTTGTTTTGTTTTCATTTTTGTTTTTTGCCAGGTGAATAACAGAATAACGGGAGAAAGGGTCAAAAGAGTTAAAAGGAGTATACGAGAGAGTTATTATAAGTATTGACTGTGAGATCCATATTGGCCAAGGAGGGATATGAGAATAATGAGAGGAGTTAGGGTCAGTGAAAAGGTCAACAGATTGTTCGAGTTATATAACTAGAGGAAGAGAGCTGAAAAGGAGGGAGCGGGTGGCTGTAGACTCAGAGGCTAGAAATCAAGACAATGGAAGAACTTCAGTCACTGATCCAGATAAGATCAAGAGAACAAGAGTGAGTGGTGGAGTAAGATGCAGAACAAGATTATTGGATGAGATGAGTTAAAAACAAAGAATCTACCATAAAGAAGGATGCTTTGTGTCAATGTTAAAATAAGTGTGAATTATGACAAGTATTATTGGAGAAAATGACAATGTTCCAGGGTTTAAAATGTTGTAGGAATGAAGGCCAGTGACCTAGAGATCAGTAGACAAGTGCAACAACAAGAGGGAGAGGGCTGTATAGTCAGTAGACATGGATATTCAAACCAGGGCATTTTTATACGGGAAGAAAGTGTGGGGATTGGAAGATCAAGGAGATGCAAGGAGGATACCTACCCCATCCCCAGGACCAGGGTTATAAAGGGAATGTGAGACAGCATTACTACCATTTCAGAAACTTAAAAGGAAAGCAGAAGGGACTGTTCAGAGAATATAATATGTTGAGCTTATAAGGAGCTTTACTGATGACATTCTCCAAGGCTGACTGCTGTTTTTTCTTTCCTCCACAATGCTGCACTGTCAACTTTCTAAGAAATATCTGATCATGATGTTTTTCTGTTTAAAATTCATCAATAGGTCCCAGTAGCTTTAAGCTTGTGCAGAAGACCAGCATGCTCTAGGACTCCTACGAAACTCTCTCTAGGCACGTCTCCCACCTATCCCCATATGTATTCTTCACGTCTATAGGTCATTGGCAGTGGTAACACAGGTGGGCCTGGGCTTACTGATTTACTCTGCATTCTTTTTTTTATACTAATCTCAGTCAGTCAACCACTTATGCCATCTGGTATTCCGTTTTCTCATTTCTAGAATGAAGTAGTTAAATTCAGAGCTTGTCCTCCAGAAAACTATTACCCTTTGAAGAATTAAACAGAAAAGCAACATTCTTTTTTTATTATTATTATTTACTTATTTGGCTGCACCAGGTCTTAGTTGCAGCATGTAGGATCTAGTTCCCTGACCAGGGATCGAACCCAGGCCCTCTGCATTGGGAGCGCAAGCCACTGGACCACCAGGGAAGTCTCCAGAAAAACAACATTCTTAGTAATGGGAGAATATTGTTGGTATTTCAGAATATTTAAGATAAGTGGCCTTGCTCATTAATTGCCAATTGTACCCTCCAGTCACTGAGACAACCAAAAGTGTGCCCATACATCTTTAAGCATCTCAAATTGTCAGATAGCTTGATAAAATGCAGGCTGCCCAGTTAACTTTGAATTTGAGATAAACAAATAAATTTTTTTAGTGTAAGTATATTGCAAATATTGCATGGGCATCATCTGTTTTTATTTGTTATATCTGGCAGCTCTACATATGGAAAGCCCTGCAGACTAGGATTATATCTATAGTCAATGTAAAAATGGCACCCCTAGAGTTGCTCAGTATACAACCTACACAACTAAATATAGCCACACTGCTTGGTGGTCAGTACAAACCCAACTGGAAACACTGGTTCAGGTTATCAGTGAAAGCAATTGTAGCACTAACATTTCTATAATTCTCCAAACTATCCAGTAGTGCAACGTGCTAAAACGCTGTGGGATATATGTACATAAGTAAAACCAAATCTGAGGAGAAAATTTAATTGATTATTTTGAAATCAAGCAATACTACTTTTTTTATCTTCTTAATCATTTTTATTAAGATTTCTTCCTTCCACTGACACTGGATCATGCTTTTCCTCAAGAATGAAGACAATATTGCCACATTAAGAAATTAGTATTCAGCCTGTCACCCACACCTGGAATTACAAATGTAGGTTTCAAGGATATGACGGTGTAAATACAAGGGAATAATTAGCTATTGGTGACATTTCAGACACTAATTGGGAAGATATTCTGCCTACTCTGTTTTTTTGCGGTATGCGAGCCTCTCACTGCTGTGACCTATCCCGTTGCGGAGCACAGGCTCCGGACGCGCAGGCTCAGCGGCCATGGCCCACGGGCCCAGCCGCCCCGCGGCATGTGGGATCCTCCCGGACCGGTGCACGAACCCGTGTCCCCTGCATCTACAGGCGGACTCTCAACCACTGCGCCACCAGGGAAGCCTCTGCCTACTCTTGAAGTTTAATAACCATTAGGAGGTGAGGTCAAAATGTTGCCAGAGAATAGTAATTGACTGGTTGTCAAAAGCCAAAGAAGGTCAAATTTCCTTCAACAAATTCTGAAATTTGATTTCAGACTTTCAAACTAAAAAACTTGATTTGGTCAGCTTCCTGAAGATGGATATATTTCTTGAGGATAGATTATTATACAAGTTCACAAGAGATAAATATGTAGAGATAAAAATTGCTAATTAACTAGTTTACAATGATGCATAAAACTGCTACATAGATAAAAATATTTGCATTAGAAGACCAATGTATTCTATATCTGAATACAGATCTCAGTTTCTGTTAATAAATAGTTACTGAGTAAAAATACTATATTAAATATGAATGAATAAATGATCTCTGCTCTTGATATCTCACTGACTAGGCTAAAAGAGTGGAGAAGAGAGAATGTGATAAAACTTGGGCAAATGGGTGGATAGAGGTGGAAAAGATGGAGAAAGGAGCGTGTAGAAAAAGAGAGAGATAAGAGAGCATGACACACTTGAGGAAATATAATTCAGTATAGTTAATATACTAGAAGAGAAATGGTGAGAGATAAAGATAGGGAAATGAGCAAGATCCCATTCAAGAAAGGTCTTACAAGCCTTGTTAAGCAGTTGATCTTTTTGCTTAAGAGCAATGGGGAGTCACTTCTGGGTTTTAAGCAGTTAATTATTAGATTTTTATTTTGAAAGATCAGTTTGGCAATTGTGTGACAAATAGACTGAATGAAAGGGTAGCAAGATAAGAGTCGGGAACACTTGCTGTAACTTAGGTGAGAAGTGATGATACTAGAACAAGGAAGACGACAGTATACCTGGAGGGAAGAAATGGATAAGTGAGGTATTTAGGAGGTGAAATTAATAGGACTTATCATTTAACTTTTTGTGTGGGGTAGGGAGAATGGAGAGTCCAAAACGATATACCTTATTTTGAGCCTGGATACAGGAAGAAGTACCAAATCGAGGGGAAAGAAAATGCATGTAGTGTGTAGTTTGGGGGTTTTAATTATCTTTAGAACAGTCAAGGAAGCCAATAAAAAGACATTTTGATGTAGAGGGCTGAGACTCAAGAGATAGATCTGAGATAAAGGTCTAGATTTGTGCATCATTATAGAAGCCACCAAAAGGGATAACATCACACAGAAAGAACGTGTTAGAGTAATGAGAGAGATGGGCCCAGAAGTGAGGGACGCTAGAATTTAACTTATAAGCAAAAGGAAAAGGAGCCTGAAAAAAGTCTAAGAAGAGATGGCAGGACAAATGGAAGAAAAACTGGGAGAACCTGCTATCAAGAAAGCACGTGAAAGAGAGTTTTTCACTAAAAATGGAGTAGTTACATAAGGGCCAAGAAAATCTCCATTGGATTTAGGGGAAAAAAATGACCTTAAAAAAGAGAAATGATGGTAAAAGCATTTTCAGAGGACGATTAATGACAGAAACCTGAGTGTGATAGATCATAAAGTGAGTGGAAGTTGAAGAAGAGGAACCAGCGTGAGTGCTGACAACTCTTCCCATAAGTTTGTGTCAAAGAGGAGAAAAATAATAGGACTTGAAAGGAGCACTAGTGACAAGACATTATTTTTGTGTGAGTGTGCTTTGTGTGGTTTGACTCATCTGTTAGTTGTTAAAATGGAGAGGGTTGGCCACACTTAATATTGGAGGGAGGGATGGAGGGAGGGAGGGAGGGAGGGAGG
>NW_006781351.1:2239004-2258466 GCF_000442215.2 Lipotes vexillifer | reverse complement strand
GGAGGGAGGGAGGGAGGAAGGAAGGAAGGAAGGAAGAGAGGAAGAAAAAGAAAAGAAAAGAAAGAAAGGAAGGAAGGAAGGAAGGGAGGGAGGGAGAAAGAAAGAAGGAAGGAAGGAAAGAAAGAGAGAAAGAGGGAGGGAGGAAGGGAGGAAGAAAAAGACACTAAAGTATAGATTGGGATAATCTACAAGGTTCCTGAGGAGGAAGGAATAGAATCTAGGACACAGAAAGATGTGATCAGCATTGGATGATGTCTTAGTTTGTTAGGGCTGCCATAGCAAAGTACCACAAACTGGGTGATGTAAACAACAGAAATGCATTGTCTCACAGTTCTGGAAGCTGGAAGTCTGAAATCAAGGTGTCGACAGGGTTGGTTCCTTCTGACTGCTGTGAAGAAGAGTCTATTTCAGGCCTCTGTCCATGTCTTACAGATGGTAGATGGCCATTTCTTCCCTGTGTCTCTTCACATCATCTTTGCTACATGAATGTGTCTAAATTTTCCCTTTTTATATTGGATTAGAGGTCCACCCTCCACCAGTATGACCTCAACCTAATTTAACTAATTACATCGTGATTACCCTATTTTCAAATAAGATCACATTCTGAGCTACTGTGGGTTAGGACTTCAACATATAAATTTTCGGAGGGTAGAATTCAACTTATAATAGATGAGAAGAGAGACACTTCTTCCCGTATAGCAGGAAAAAAAGAGAAAAAGTGGCTTTGTGCAGCTGTAGATTTTGTAGCAGGAAATACAGGAGTTTCCATCTGCCTTTTATTTTCTCTTGAGTGGAGACAAAATCATCAGCAAAGAAGGAGTCAGAGTTGGAAGTGTAAGTTTCTGGAAGAGGTTTTAAAGAGCCATTGCACAGAATGAAGGCTAACTGGGTAGAATGTCAGGCAGCTTTGCAGGTACTATGGCATCAGCTTATGATAGTCAAAAGAATCAATTATTTAGTTGTGCCCTTCAGATAATAATATAGGAAGGGCTGCTTTGGTCATATAATGGCTTAAAACAAAATGTGTGTCAGTGTCACTAAGGAAAAGTTATTTTGATTCACCAGTTAGCCCATTTATTTGGAGCCCAGGTTAAATGTCAGTTTGTTTGTGACAATCTCAGTTTAAAAGAGAAGCACACTCACTTCTTTGTTCTAAAATTAAACAGAACTAGAATTTCTATTAAAGCATTCAATACAGTCTGTTTCCTCCACTAGATTGTGTTCTAAAGAGAGGGGTCACCTTTTGCAACTTTCTGTTTCTAAATATCCCCTAACATTCCTCTATGGCATTGGTGTAGTCAGTAATTAGTGAGCATTTCTAGAATTGAACCTTGAGGAGTAATGGGTTTTCACTGAGTACCTGTGTCCTACTGAGAGTAATTTTTCTTCAAAGGCTTTGTCCAATGGTACACATTTTCAAGAAAAAGGAGGTGTGAGATTCATGCATAATTGTAAAGTTCAAGAATATAAACATATGGTGAGCTCTAAAAGCAGAGCACACCTGAGCCTCTTAAAGAAATATCAAATAACCAGATATCTAATCTCATGAAAGTTAAGTTTAACTTGGTGTAAAATTATAGCATTGACTTAATAAACTTCCCGGTATATTTTTTTCTATTTATGAAATCTGTAAATATAGATATATCTATAAATAAAACAGGTATCTATAAACATTATATATTAGGGTCAACGTTTTTAAATACTAGGGAATAGGAACAATAAATAAATGTAAGATATGAAAAAATATTTTATTTTGCCTTATTTTTCAGAGTGATTGTGTACTTAGTTTTTTCCTCTCTGAGCCTGTGGAACAAACAATGGAAGAATCATCACCTGTGGACCTAGGCAAGTAATTTTATCATTATTTCTATGTACAATTATTGTTTCAATATAATTGTACAAAAAATCATAACTATAATTTTTTATTTTTCAAATTAAAATCTCTTTTTAAGAATAAGGCCTTAAGAGTCTTTTCTAACCACTTCGAAAGCTTTTGAACTCCTTAGAATATGTCTATCAAGTTAAATTAAACCCAGATATATTTGTCCAATTATAATAACTACATGGTATCACACTATTAACTCATTTCAATTAATTGTGCATTGAGATGGAATTGCATTTCAGAGGCAGAAGTCCTGTTTTACCCTGCAGGTACGTCTTACAGTTTACTCAACATATTTGGAAGCAACAAAAATAAATATTAGGCAATAATAATGATCATGAGTTATCTAGCAGTTTCACTCTTATCTTTTAAAGCTCAATAATTATTCCAGCTCCCTCATGAAGTCTTCTTTTATTACCAGGATCCCAAACTAGACCAGCACAATTATCCACCCTATTCTCTGCCATATGTATGTTAATTCTAATTAATTTCTCTATCATCATCTCACCTAGATTGGCAGAAACTCTTTTTGAATGTCCTATGAATCTTTTTTTTTTTTGACAGTTTAAAATATTACTTTTTTTTTTGAGAGGCCTAGGTTTAATTCCATGCTTGGGGATGGGTCTTTACCCATTTGTTCATCTCCATTTTTGCTTAAGTTATCTCTCGTTTTCTCTTATGTGAAGCCAAGAGCATCTCAGCCGTTAAAATATTAGAATGTCCTATCAATCTTAAGCATTCGTAATATAATTCCATTGCCAGTGGCCATCTAATACTGATACTGGTTTTTATCTCATATAAGATTTGCAAACCCGTAATTTGCTAGGGCTTACCCCCCTTTCCTTTGCAGCTCCCAGTCTGATTTTTATACACATCCACCTTCCGATTCTCTGCCTTTAAGATTAGGCCCATCTGCTCATTACCTCTGCCTGTATCTGACATCCTAGATATTTAACCCTCATACAGAACCACAGTTCTGTACAGCCAGGTCAGGTCTTATAGTGTGACTGTTTATTTTTACATATTTATTTTTGTGTCTGCCTTGTTTCTCCTGTTAGACTGAGAGTAACTTTAAATGAAGGACTCACTTCCTCACTATGCATTGCTCTATACTAACAAATCCTAATTTAATATATGAGAATTGTACCACTTTTATTCCCCACATTTTACTCATGTAACGTTACTCTCTAAGATGTTTTGTATAGTCAAACCATAAACAATATTAAGTAAGGTAATTTCTTACATTTTATAGCATGTATCTAAAGAAGAATGATGCCCACAATATAAAATATTTTTATTGTCATAATTTACAAATTATACAACAAATACCTTTTTTTAAAAAATAGTATTAGCTGGGGAGATTTTCACAATCAATATTTATAAATTTGCATTAAACAGATTAAAAAAACCAATAATAATAAACTTGCCAATTTCTAGAGATGTCAAACTTTAAGAAAAAGCTACTAGATTGGCCTCTATTTTGTCATTAAAGGCCTTAAAGAAAATTCTTTCTCTGTGTTTCAAAAAGTAAACTGTGGATCACTATCAAGTTTTTAAATTTGGTGATTATTCTAAGGGGTTTTAAAATACATACACACAAAAAATTTAGGATTCTTATTGTAAAAACTAAAATGGTTGCTTGAGAATTCTTTTTTTTCTGGTTTGCCTATATCTTACCACATCATACAATACTCAGGATTTGTTTCATCAGTGGTAATGAGCAAAAGATTTGATTCTCAATATTTTTAAATACAGGCTGCCTATGAAATACAGCTTGTTATCTTAAAACAACAGAACACACCTTCTAAGCAGGATATGCAAATCATTACAACAAACAAGGATTAGCAGGAAGTTGCTCCTTCTTGTATGCTTTAAATTATTTCCTCTTTCATACTTCTGAATTTCTAATGTTAATACTTTTGTCACAGAATATCAGTTGATTCTAAACAAGAAGCACAATATTATTTTAAGCATAATTTTTGTCAACTAGTTGAAACTTTGAGCTTATGTTGTTAAATGAGTAGAGGATAAAGTTATTCAAGTGTATTTAAAAAATGGTTTAAATAGGATGACCTTAAGCAAAAATCCCAGGCTTTACCATTTTACTACCACAACTAAGGAATTGAGAGTGGATTCTGGACACCTATGTATCTAGGCACATGACTTATAAAGATCATATGAGAAATCATTTATAGTCCTGCATCTGGGAGATATTCATATTCCTTTGCCTTTAATCACTAACTAAATGTGCCTCGGTAGAACAACAGAAGAATTTATCTTTTTCACTTGCCAGCCAATCACTTCTCTCCTCTACTTAACACTTTTCCTTGGCTTCTCATTGCCTTTAGGCAGGGGCAACATCATGCGCTTGTAACCTATGCAGTCATACAAAGCACAGTGCTTAGAACAATCCTGCTGTCACTGTACTGAAATTCTTAATAATTTCTGTAAAAAGGGCTCTGAATTTTCATTTTGCATTTTGCGATTTTTTTTTTTTTGCGGTGTGCGGGCCTCTCACTGTTGTGGCCTTTTCCATTGCAGAGCACAGGCTCCGGACACGCAGGCTCAGCGGCCATGGCTCACGGGCCCAGCCGCTCCGCAGTACGTGGGATCTTCCCGGACCGGGTCACGAACCCTTGTCCCCTGCATCGGCAGGCAGACTCTCAACCACTGCGCCACCAAGGAAACCCCTTCATTTTGCATTTTTATTTCACTGAGCCCCACAAATTATGTAGCTTGCCCAGCTCTTTGGAAGAAGACCAAAATCCTCCTGATGCATCTCAGCAGAATCTGGCACCCACCAATTCCCCTTTCCAGTCTAACATCAGATCCTTCCCCATCTTGATTCCTATCTTTTTCCAATTTTTCAACTAAGACAAGAGTCTCAGTACCTCACAGATTCAATTTTCTCTGCCTAGATCACTTGACTCCTGTTCCACCTTCCCCATCATTTTTTTTTTTACATCTTTATTGGAGTATAATTTGCTTTACAATGGTGTGTTAGTTTCTGCTTTATAACAAAGTGATTCAGTTATACATATACATATGTTCCCATATCTCTTCCCTCTTGCGTTTCCCTCCCTGCCCCCTCCCTATCCCACCCCTCCAGGTGGTCACAGAGCACCGAGCTGATCTCCCTCTGCTATGCGGCTGCTTCCTACTAGCTATCTACCTTCAGTTTGGTAGTGTATATATGTCCATGCCTCTCTCTTTCTTTGTCACAGCTTACCCTTCCCCCTCCCCATATCCTCAAGTCCATTCTCTAGTAGGTCTGTGTCTTCATTCCTGTCTTACCCCTAGGTTTCCATCTCCGGGCTATTGTAAATAGAGCTGCAATGAACATTTTGGTACATGATTCTCTTTTTAAATTATGGTTTTCTCAGAGTATATGCCAAGTAGTGGGATTGCTGGGTCATATGGTAGTTCTATTTGTAGTTTTTTAAGGAACCTCCATACTGTTCTCCACAGTGGCTGTATCAATTTACATTCCCACCAGCAGTGCAAGAGGGTTCCCTTTTCTCCACACCCTCTCCAGCATTCATTGTTTCTAGATTTTTTGATGATGGCCATTCTGACCGGTGTGAGATAATATCTCATTGTAGTTTTGATTTGCACTTCTTTAATGATTAATGATGTTGAGCATTCTTTCATGTGTTTGTTGGCAGTCTGTATATCTTCTTTGGAGAAATGTCTATTTAGGTCTTCTGCCCATTTTTGGATTGGGTTGTTTGTTTTTTTGATATTGAGCTGCCTGAGCTGCTTGTATATTTTGGAGATTAATCCTTTGTCAGTTGCTTCATTTGCAAATATTTTCTCCCATTCTGAGGGTTGTCTTTTGGTCTTGTTTATGGTTTCCTTTGCTGTGCAAAAGCTTTGAAGTTTCATTAGGTCCCATTTGTTTATTTTTGTTTTTATTTCCATTTCTCTAGGAGGTGGGTCAAAAAGGATCTTGCTGTGATTTATGTCATAGAGTGTTCTGCCTATGTTTTCCTCTAAGAGTTTGATAGTTTCTGGCCTTACATTTAGGTCTTTAATCCATTTTGAGCTTATTTTTGTGTATGGTGTTAGGGAGTGATCTAATCTCATACTTTTACATGTACCTGTCCAGTTTTCCCAGCACCACTTATTGAAGAGGCTGTCCTTTCTCCACTGTACGTTCCTGCCACCTTTATCAAAGATAAGGTGACCATATGTGCATGGGTTTATCTCTGGGCTTTCTATCCTATTCCATTGATCTATCTTTCTGTTTTTGTGCCAGTACCATACTGTCTTGATTACTGTAGCTTTGTAGTATAGTCTGAAGTCAGGCAGCCTGATTCCTCCAGCTCCATTTTTTGTTCTCAAGATTGCTTTGGCTAATGGTTGTTAGTATTTGCCTTATGTATTGAGGTGCTCCTATGTTGGGGGCATAAGTATTTACAATTGTTATATCTTCTTCTTGGATCGATCCCTTAATCATTATGTAGTGTCCTTCTTTGTCTCTTCTGATAGTCCTTATTTTAAAGTCTATTTTGTCTGATATGAGAATTGCTACTCCAGCTTTCTTTTGGTTTCCATTTGCATGGAATATCTTTTTCCATCCCCTTACTTTCAGTCTGTATGTGTCTCTAGGTCTGAAGTGGGTCTCTTGTAGACAGCATATATATGGGTCTTGTTTTTGTATCCATTCAGCCAATCTGTGTCTTTTGGTGGGAGCATTTAGTCCATTTACATTTAAGGTAATTATCGATATGTATGTTCCTATTCCCATTTTCTAAATTGTTTTGGGTTCGTTATTATAGGACTTTTCCTTCTCTTGTGTTTTTGTCTAGAGAAGTTCCTTTAGCATTTGTTGTAAAGCTGGTTTGGTGGTGCTGAACTCTCTCAGCTTTTGCTTGTCTGTAAAGGTTTTAATTTCTCCATCAAATCTGAATGAGATCCTTGCTGGGTAGAGTAATCTTGGTTGCAGGTTTTTCTCCTTCATCACTTTCAGTATGTCCTGCCACTCCCTTCTGGCTTGTAGAGTTTCTGCTGAGAGATCAGCTGTTAACCTTATGGGGATTCCCTTGTGTGTTATTTGTTGTTTTTCCCTTGCTGCTTTTAATATGCTTTCTTTGTATTTAGTTTTTGACAGTTTGATTAATATGTGTCTTGGCATATTTCTCCTTGAATTTATCCTGTATGGGACTCTCTGTGCTTCCTGGACTTGATTAACTATTTCCTTTCCCATATTAGGGAAGTTTTCAACTATAATCTCTTCAAATATTTTCTCAGTCCCTTTCTTTTTCTCTTCTTCTTCTGGAACCCCTATAATTGGAACGTTGATGCATTTGATGTTGTCCCAGAGGTCTCTGAGCCTCTCCTCAGTTCTTTTCATTCTTTTTTCTTTATTCTGCTCTGCAGTAGTTATTTCCACTATTTTACCTTCCAGGTCACTTATCCGTTCTTCTGCCTCAGTTATTCTGCTATTGATCCCATCTAGAGTATTTTTAATTTCATTTATTGTGTTGTTCATCGTTGTTTGTTTCATCTTTAGTTCTTCTAGGTCCTTGTTAAATGTTTCTTGCATTTTGTCTATTCTATTTCCAAGATTTTGGATCATCTTTACTATCATTATTCTGAATTCATTTTCAGGTAGACTGCCTATTTCCTCTTCATTTGTTAGGTCTGGTGGGTTTTTATCTTGCTCCTTCATCTGCTGTGTGTTTTTCTGTCTTCTCATTTTCCTTATCTTACTGTGTTTGGGGTCACCTTTTTGCAGGCTGCAGGTTCATAGTTCCCATTGTTTTTGGTGTCTGTCCCCAGTGGCTAAGGTTGTGTCAGTGGATTGTGTTTCCTGGTGGAGGGGACTAGTGCCTGTGTTCTGGTGTATGAGGCTGCATCTTGTCTTTCTGGTGGGCAGGTCCCCGTCTGGTGGTGTGTTTTGGAGTGTCTGTGGACTTATTATGATTTTAGGCAGCCTCTCTGCTAATGGGTGGTGTTGTGTTCCTGTCTTGCTAGTTGTTTGGCATGGGATGTCCAGCACTGTAGCTTGCTGGTCGTTGAGTGAAGCTGGGTGTTGGTGTTGAGATGGAGATCTCTGGGAGGTTTTCACCATTTGATATTATGTGGAGCTGGGAGGTCGCTTGTGGACCAGTGTCCTGAAGTTGGCTCTCCCTCCTCAGAGGCACAGCACTGACTCCTGGCTGCTGCACCAAGAGCCATTCATCCACACGGCTCAGAATAAAAGGGAGAAAAAGTAGAAAGAAAGAATTAGTAGAAGTATAAAGAGAGAAAGAAAGAAAGAAAGGAGGGAGGGATGGAGGGAGGAAGGAAGGAGGGAAGGAAGGAAAAAAAGAAAGGAGATAAAGTAGAATAAAATAAAGTAAGATAAAATATAATAAAGTTATTAAAATAAAAAATAATTATTAAGAGAAGAAAAAAGAAAAAATATTTTAAAAAGAAACAAACCCGTACGGATAGAACCCTAGGACAAATGGTGGATGCAAAGCTATACAGACAAAATCTCACACAGAAGCATACACATACACACTCACAAAAAGACGAAAAGGGGAAAAAAGCATAATTCTTGCTCTCAAAGGCCACCTCCTTAATTTGGGATGATTCGTTGTCTATTCATGTATTCCACAGATGCAGGGTACATCAAGTCGGTTGTGGAGCTTTAATCCGCTGCTTCTGAGGCTGCTGGAAGAGATTTCCCTTTCTCTTCTTTGTTCTCACAGCTCCCAGGGGCTCACCTTTGGATTTGGCCCCGCCTCTGCGTGTAGGTCGCCGGGGGGCGTCTGTTCTTCGCTCAGACAGGACAGGGTTAAAGGAGCTGCTGACTCGTGGGCTCTGGCTCACTCAGGCTGGGGGAGGGAGGGGCACGGAGGGCGGGGCGAGCCTGGGGCAGCAGACGCAGGCATGACGTTGCACCAGCCTGAGGCGCGCCGGGCGTTCTCCCGGAGATCCCGTGACCCTGGCAGTGACGGGCTGCACAGGCTCCCCAGACGGGGGGTGTGGATAGTGACCTGTGCTCACACACAGGCTTCTTGGTGGTGGCAGCAGCAGCCTGAGCGTCTCATGCCCGTCTCTGGGGTCCGCGCTTTTAGCCGCGGCTCGCGCCCGTCTCTGGAGCTCCTTTAAGCAGCGCTCTTAATCCCCTCCCCTCCCGCACCAGGAAACAAAGAGGTAAGAAAAAGTCTCCTGCCTCTTCGGCAGCTCCAGACTTTTCCCCGGACTACCTCTCGGCCAGCCGTGGCGCACTAACCCCCTGCAGGCTGTGTTCACGCCGCCAACCTGGCGCTCCGCCCAAAGCCCGAGCCTCAACTCCCAGCCCCTCCCGCCCCGGCGGGAAAGCAGACAAGCCTCTCGGGCTGGTGAGTGCCGGTCGGCCCTGATCCTCTGTGCGGGAATCTCCCCGCTTTGCCCCCCGCACGCCTGTGGCTGCGCTCTCCCCCGTGGCCCCGAAGCTTTCCCCCTCCGCCCCGCGCTGTCTCCGCCCGCGAAGGGGCTTCCTAGTGTGTGGAAACTGTTCCTCCTTCACAGCTCCCTCCCACTGGTGCAGGTCCCGTGCCTATTCTTTTTGTCTCTGTTTATTCTTTTTTCTTTTGCCCTACCCAGGTACGTGGGGGGCGGGGGTTCTTGCCTTTTGGGAGGTCTGAGGTCTTCTGCCAGCATTCAGTAGGTGTTCTGTAGGAGTTGGTCCACGTGTAGATGTATTTCTGGTGTATCTGTGGGGAGAAAGGTGATCTCCACCCATTTTTTTTTTTTAATAAGGAAGTTTTTGCTATTTGTCACATATTTACTTATTTATTTAAATTAATTAATTTATTTATATTTTGGCTGCGTTGGGTCTTCGTTGCTGTGCATGGGCTTTCTCTAGTTGCAACAAGCAGGGCCTACTCTTCGTTGTAGTGCATGGGCTTCTCATTGCGGTGGCTTCTCTTGTTGCAGAGCAGGGGCTCTAGGCACCCAAACTTCAGTAGCTGTGGCACGCAGGCTCAGTAGTTGTGGCTCGTGGGCTCTAGAGTGCAGGTTCAGTAGTTATGGCACACAGGCTTAGTTGCTCCCCAGCATGTGGAATTTTCCAGAACCAGGGCTCGAACCCGTGTCCCCTGCACTGGCAGGCAGATTCTTAAGCACTGCACCACCAGGGAAGTCCTCCCCATCATTTTTTTTTTAACATCTTTATTGGAGTATAATTGCTCTACAATGGTGTGTTAGTTTCTGTTGTATAACAAAGTGAACCAGCTATACGTGTACATATATCCCCATACCTCCTCCCTCTTGCATCTCCCACCCACCCTCCCTATCCCATCCCTCTAGGTGGTCACAAAGCACAAAGCTGATCTCCCTGTGCTATACAGCTGCTTCCCACGAGCTATCTATTTAACATTTGATAGTGTATATATGTCCATGCCACTGTTTCATTTTGTCCCAGCTTACCCTTCCCTCTCCCTGTGTCCTCAAGTCCATTATCTACATCTGCGTCTTTATTCTTGTCCTGCCCCTAGGTTCTTCAGAACCATTTTTGGTTTTTTTTTTAGATTCCATATATATGTGTTAGCATATGGTATTTGTTTTTCTCTTTCTGACTTACTTCACTCTGTATGACAGTCTCTAGGTCCATCCACCTCATTACAAATAACTCAATTTCGTTTCTTTTTGTGTCTGAGTAATATTCCATTGTATATATGTGCCACACCATCTTTATCCACTCATCTTTCGATAGACACTTAGGTTGCTTCCATGTCCTGGCTATTGTAAATAGGGCTGCAATGAACATTGTGGTACATGTCTCTTTTTGAATTATGGTTTTCTCAGGGTATATGCCCAGTAGTGGGATTGCTGGGTCGTATGGTAGTTCTATTTTTAGTTTTTTAAGGAACCTCCAAACTGTTCTCCATAGGGGCTGTATCAATTTACATTCCCACCAACAGTGCAAGACGGTTCCCTTTTCTCCACACCCTCTCCAGCATTTATTGTTTGTAGATTTTTTGATGATGGTTATTCTGACTGGTGTGAGGTGATACCTCATTGTAGTTTTGATTTACATTTCTCTAATGATTAGTGCTGTTGAACATCCTTTCATGTGTTTGTTGGCAATCTGTATATCTTCTTTGGAGAAATGGCTATTTAGGTCTTCTGCCCATTTTTGGATTGGGTTGTTTGTTTTTTTTGATATTGATATTGTTTTTTTTGCCTGAGCTGCTTGTATATTTTGGAGATTAATCCTTTGTCAGTTGCTTCATTTACAAATATTTTCTCCCATTCTGAGGGTTGTCTTTTGGTCTTGTTTATGGTTTCCTTTGCTGTGAAAAAGTTTTGAAGTTTCATTAGGTCCCATTTGTTTATTTTTGTTTTTATTTCCATTTCTCTAGCAGGTGGGTCAAAAAGGATCTTGCTGTGATTTATGTCATAGAGTGTTCTGCCTATGTTTTCCTCTAAGAGTTTTATAGTGCCTGGCCTTACATTTAGGTCTTTAATCCATTTTGAGTTTATTTTTGTGTATGGTGTTAGAGAGTGTTTTAATTTCATTCTTTTACTTGTAGCTGTCCACTTTTCCTAGCACCACTTATTGAAGAGGCTGTCTTTTCTCCACTGTATATTCTTGCCTCCTTTATCAAAGATAAGGTGACCATATGTGTGTGGGTTTATCTCTGGGCTTTCTATCCTGTTCCATTGATCTATCTTTCTGTTTTTGTGCCAGTACCATACTGTCTTGATTACTGTAGCTTTGTAGTAGAGTCTGAAGTCAGGGAGCCTGATTCCTCCAGCTCCATTTTTCTTTCTCAAGATTGCTTTGCCTATTCAGGGTCTTTTGTGTTTCCATACAAATTGTGAAATTTTTTGTTCTAGTTCTGTGGAAAATGCCATTGGTAGTTTGATAAGGATTGTAATGAATCTGTAGTATAGTCATTTTCACAATGTTGATTCTTCCAATCCAAGAACATCCCCATCATTTATGCATCCTTCAGATCTCATCTCAATTGCCTTTGCTATATAGTCCTGTAATGTTTTTTCCTCAAAATATGAATTGCAATGATATCTATGTTATGTGCTTCTTTGTAGGCTAAAAACCCATGAACACATAATCCATGTCTGTATGGCTCAACCTTGTAACCCCAGTGCATAGCACAGTGTCTGGCCTTCTCTACATGCTCATAAAGAATTACTGAACAAATAACTGATGATAGAAAGAACAATAATGGGAGATATGTTAATATTCTCTGCCAAGGTAGCTTGCCATTTTTATAGAAAGGACAAGAGAGAAGAAATCAAAACCCAAATTTATGCTACTTTTCTCACACTCACCATTTTATGTGGAAAAGCCCTGGCACAAGGAACTCAATGCTTCCCAACCACTAGAATTTTCTTGAAGTATCGCCTGGAAAAAAAAATCCATAAGTTACTGCATTAAATATTACAGATGCCAGACCCAACCAGGGCACTAACCAGAAAGTTGATAGATCTTGTATATTCTTTAATGACAGACTGTTTAATCTCCCCACAAATTAATATGGCCCTCATGCCAAATAATACCTCCAGGAAAATAAAAATTATCCACCAGTTCACAACTCTGACACACAGAAGATTGATTTTTGTCAAGATATAGAAACAATACCATAGGTAATGGAGTAGAACATGATCAAAGACAACAGTTGCCAACGTTAAGAGGATGAATTAATGAGCTTGTTTAGACTCCATTGATAATTACAAATGATGGCAAACAGGAGCTTTCAATCATTACCTCGCATCACTACCTGTCCTTTGAGATGTTAATTTAAAAGGGAGTTTGAAGCCATGCAGTCTCCATGGCAGAGTCTCTCTGGTTAATGTTCTAGCTACTTGCTGTGGCAAAGCCCAGACCAATTATCTGTAAGTTGAAGTATGTTATCCAGGTTTTCAATTTAAATTTTAATGATATGGAAGGACAAGAGGTGAAGGGTTATGACTACTTGGAAATAAATGCTTGTATTAAGTTGTTTTTCAAATTTTCAATTGAAAGCTTTAAAATATGCATTTTGCTATACTATATCATATAATCTCATGTTTCTAATTAGAAGATTATTTTAGATTTTTACTTGTGGCTGATGTGAGAAGGAAAAGATGAAAAAAGATGAAAGTTAGAGGACTTTCTCTAATTACCCCATGTCTAATAGCTGGGTGTCAAAAGATATCACTTGAAGTCTAACAAATCAAGCAATAAAAAAATCTTAGCATATGTAATATTAGTGTTAGACAAACACTGAAAAAGATGACAACATTGAATATATCAAAAATTGGGTGGTAGATCAAAGTAGATGAGAAGATTATGCACACTATTTTATCTTTGTTTCTATTAGGAAACAAATATTGTGAAAAGAATATTAAATAAAAGTAACCACTAGAACAAAAATTAAAACTTCTCTAAGTATCATAAGTACATAAAAATAAAAACAAATTACTTTGTGAAAGACTTCCTTTGAAAACCATGAAAACAAAAATGTTCTATTTCTTTAATAACTTAAAACAGTAAGAACAAAGAGAAAACATATCTATTATATCAGTAAGTATAAATAGGCTTAACTCATCTATTAAGAAAATTCCAATTGGAGTGAAAGTGAAAACCATAACTCTATATTTAATGTAAAGACACACTTAAAAGAAATCACTTTAAAGTGATTTTAAAAGATTGAAAATTAAAATAAAGGCATAGGTATATTAGGCAACACAAGGACATGGAAACCAGAAGTCACAGTCTTATATAAAAAAGGTGGAATTTAGTCCAAAAAGCCTTGAATTAAACAGGAATGGAACTTAACTATAACAAGTACAATTCTCAGTAAAGATATAAGCAGTTATGACAGCATATCAAATATGACAGCAGCATGTATAAAACAGAAATTATGGGACATACAAGGAGAAACACACAAAAACAAACCAGTAATAGGATATTCTAATTTGCTTCTCTTGATTTATGAAAGACTGAGTAGAAAAACATAAGTGACACATAGAAAAACTAAATAGTAAGATTAATAAGGCAAATTTTGTTAATTTGTATCAAACTCTTTATTCTAAAAATAGAGAATATATCTTATTTTCAAGTGCCCATGGAACATTCATGAAAATAGATTATATATTAGGTCACAAAGGAAATTTCAATATATCCTCAAAAATAGAAATAGTATGACATATTCTCTAATCATGAGACAATACAGTGAGAAATCAATGGAAAAATTCAGAAAGCTAAAAGATACTTAAATTTGGAGATATAAAAAATTAAACTCTCTTGAACATCTCTTGGGTCAAAAGGACTTATAAATCAAAATTGCAAAATTTCCAAAGAAGGGCAATAATGAATACCACATCTCAGAAACCATGAGAGAAAGATAAAACAATGCTCAGAGGGAAATTGGAACAAGAGGCACAAAACAAACTAAAGGATGACAAAAAGAAAAACATGGATAAAGATAAAAGTAGAGAACACAGTAGATTAAATAAATCTGGAAGTTAAAAGTAAACAATAAAATAAATAAGCCACTAGCTAATCTAATCAAAAGAATGGAGGCAAATGCAAATACACAAAATACAAAACGAGAAGCAAGAAGTAACCATAGAAAGAGATGAAATTGAAGAGTAGTAAGAGACTTTGTTCAACTTTACAAAACTAAATTTGTAAATGTCTGAAATAGGTAGTGTTCTAGGAAAACACAATTTACCCCAGAAAAGATCAAAGTAGATAGAATAAATAGAAAACGTTTCAAAAAGCAACCTTTAAAACAGTACCAAGTTCCGATGATTTCCAGAGGGACTATGCCAAACTTTTAAAAAGCAGATAATTCCACTGTTATTTAAACAATTCCAGAACAGAGAAAACTAAGGAAAATTTTCTGTATTACTTTTATGAAGCAAATAAAGTAGTTATGCCAGTAGCTTCAATGATTACAAGGATTGCAAAAAAAAAAAAAAAAGGAATCACAGGTTAACCTCACTTCTGAATATAATGGAAAATTCTAAATAAAATATTAACCAAATTAATCCATCAGCACACTAAAGGAATATAATTCACCATGACCATAAATGCCAGAACATTTCACTGCTGGTAATGCACATAGTATATAATACACATTATCATATTAATAGATTTAAGGAGAAAATAGCATGGTCTTCATTACAGACACTGAAAAGGCTTTTGATAAATTTCAATAAACTTTCCTGATAAAACACTCAAATAAAAATAAATGAGTAATGCCTTAATAGGAGAAAATGTATCTATCTTGGCTATCCAAAGCCCACATCAGGAATGCAGAGAAATAGTGGAAAAATATTTCCACTAGAGTATAGAATAAGGCACTATGCCCTTGAGCATCATGATTACATTACATTGTGCTGAAAATATTAGCCAACATGTGATTCCTCCATCCCCTCTTTTGAAGGTCTTTGCTCTAAATTTGCCTTTTCAATGAGAAGTACCCTGATCATCCCATCTAAAACTGCAATCTGCCTCGTATTCTGGAAGCTCCCAGTGCCTTCATCCTGTTGTGGTTTTTTTCTTATTATTAATCATATTCAGCATATTATAAATTCTACTTATTTATTATGTTTATTGCTTTTTTTATATGTCCCCCAATACTATAGAATTGCCAAGAGGGGGATTTTGTCTAATATGTTCCAAAGGCCTAGAACAGTGCCTTGTCCATAATAGGTCAATAAATATCTGTGAACTAACTAAGGTATTTTAAATAGAAAAAAATTAGAAGCATAAACTTTGGCAAAGAGAAGACAGAATTAATTACTGGTTGCCAGTAATATGATCACATACCTAGAAAAATGAGAATCAACTAAAAATCTATCACAAATGATGAAATTCAACAAAGGTATCAGGTACCAACTTCATATATAGATATCTATTGCATATATATATATATATATATATATATATATATATATATATTGTATATATATATATATATATATATATATATATATATATATAAATATTGTTACTTATATGTAATAACTAGTTAGAATATATAATAGAAGAAAGATCCCCATTACAATGGCAGCAAAAAAAAAAACCCCAGAAAACCAAAACAAAACAAAACAAAAAAACCCTAGGAATAAATTTAACAGGAAAAGTACCATACCAAATGAAGAAAACTTTAAAACACTATTGAAAGATGCCTTGAACGAATGGAAAGATGTAGCATACCTTGGGTAGGAAGATTCAACATCATAAAGATGTCAGATATTTCCAATTTAATTTTGAAATATAAAATTTTAAACTACAAACAGATTTAAGTATTTTTTATTGAAGTATAGGTGATTTAAAATATTATATTAGTTTCATATGTATAGCATAATGGTTTAATATTTTTATAGGTTATACTCCATTAAAAGTTATTACAAGATAATGGCTTTAAGTCCCTGAGCTATATAACATATCTTTGTTGCTTCTCTATACATACTAGTTTGTACCTCTTATCCCATACTCCTATCTTGCCCCTCCCCTTTTCCCCCTCCCCACTGGTAACCACTAGTTTATTTTCTGTATCTGTGAGTCTGTTTCCGTTTTGCTATATACATTCTTTTGTTTTACTTTTTAGACTCCACATATGAGTGGTATCATACAATATTTGTCTTTATTTGACTTATTTCACTAAGTATAATATTGTCTATGTCCATCCATGTTGCTGCAAGTGGCAGAATTTCATTCTTTTTTATGGCTGAGTAGTATTCCATTGTGTGTGTGTGTGTGTGTGTGTGTGTGTGTGTGTGTGTGTACACCACATCTTCTTTATCTTATTAATCCATTCATATGTTGATGGACAGTTGAGTTGCTTCCATGTGTTGGCTCACATACTACTGCCAAGAACATTGGGATGCATGTATCTTTTTGAATTAGTGTTTTTGTTTTCTCTGGTTATATACCCAGGAGTGGAATACTGGATCATATGATAGTTCCATTTTCAGTTTTTTGATGAATCTCCACAGTTTGCCATAGTGGCTATACCAATTTATGTTCCCACCGACAGTGTATGAAGGTTCCCTTTTCTCCATGTCCTCGCCAATATTTATTATTTGTAGACCTTTTGATGATAGCCATTCTCTCAGGTGTGAGGTGATGATATCTCATTGTTGTTTTAATTTTCATATCTTCAATGACTAATGATGTTGAGCATCTTTTCATGTGCCTGTTTGCCATCTGTGTGTCTTTTTTGGAAAAATGTCTATTCAGACCTTCTGCCCATTTTTTAATCAGGTTGTTTGTTTTTTTGATGTTGAGTTGTATGAACTGTTTATATTATTTTGGGTATTAACCCCTTATCAGTCATATCATTTGCAAATATTTTCTCCCATTCAGTAGGCTGCCTTTTCGTTCTGTCAGTGGTTTCCTTTGCTGTGCAAAAGCTTTTAAGTTTAATTAGGTCCCATTTGTTTATTTCTTTTGGCTTAGGAAACAAATCCAAAAAAATATTACTATGCTTTATGTCAAAGAGTGTTCTACCTAAGTTCTTTTCTATGAGAGTTATTGTTTCACATCTTACATTTAGGTATTTAATCCATTTTGAGTTTATTTTTGTATATGGTATGAGGAAATGTTCTAATCTCATTCTTTAACATGTATCTGTCCAGTTTTCCTAGCACCACTTATTGAAGAGAGTGTCGTTTCTCCATTGTATATTCTTGCTTCCTTTGTCGTGGATTAATTGATCACAGGTGCATGGATTTATTTCTAGGCTCTCTATTCTGTTCCATTGATCTATGTGCCTGTTTTTATGCCAGTACCATGCTGTTTTCATTACTGTAGTTTTGCAGTATAGTCTGAAGTCAGGAAGTATGATTCCTCCAGCTTTGTTCTTTTTTCTCAAGATTGCTTTAGCAATTCAGGGTCTGTTGTGGTTCCATATGAATTTTAGGATTATTTGTTCTAGTGCTGTGAAAAATGTCATGGGTGTTTTAATAAGGATCGCATTAAATCTCTAGATTTCTTTGGATAGTACAGCCATTGTAACAATATTAATCCTTCCAATCCAAGAGCATGAGATATCTTTCCACTTCTTTGTATCACCTTCAATTTCCTTCATCAGTGTTTTATAGTTTTCAGAGTATAGGTCTTTCACCTCCTTGGTTAACCTTATTCCTAGGCATTTCATTCTTTTTGATGCAACTGTAAATGGGATTTTTTTTTTTCTTAACTTTCATAGTTCATTTTTACTATATAGAAAAGTAACACATTTCTGTATATTAATCTTATATCCTGCAACTTTGCTGGATTTATTTATTAATTCTAATAGTTTTGGGCTGTAGACTTTGGGTTTTTCTATATAAAGTATCATATTATCTGCAAATAGTGACAGATGGACTTCTTCCCTTCCAATCTGGATGTCTTTTATTTCTTTTTCTTGTCTGATTGCTGTGTCTAGGGCTTCCGACGCTATGTTAAATAGAAGTGGTGAGAGTGTCTTGTTCCTGATTTCAGAAGAAAAGTTTTCAGCTTTTCACCATTGAGTATTACTTGTGGGTTTGTCATAAATGGACTTTATTATGTTGAGATATGTTCCCTCTCTACCCACTTTGATGAAATTTTTTTTTTTTTTTTTTTTTTTTTTGCGGTACGCGGCCCTCTCACTGCTGTGGCCCCTCCCGCCGTGAAGCACAGGCTCCGGACGCGCAGGCCCAGCGGCCACGGCCCACGGGCCCAGCCGCTCCGCGGCACGCGGGATCCTCCCAGACCAGGGCACGAACCCGCGCCCCCCACATCGACAGGCGGACTCTCAACCACTGCGCCACCAGGGAAGCCCTGATGAAAGTTTTTATCATGAATTGATGTTGAATTTTGTGAAATGTTTTTTCGGCATCTATTAAGATGCTCATGTAATTATTATCCTTCCTTTTGTTAATGTGGTGTATCACATTGATTGATTTGTGAATGTTGAACCATCTTTGTACCCCTGGAATAAATCCAACTTGATCATGGTGTATCATCCTTTTTATAGATTGTTGGATTCACTTTCCTAGTATTTTGTTGATTTTTGCATCTACAGTCATCAAAGAAATTGGCTTGTAATTTTCTTTTATTGTAGTGTCCTTGTCTGGTTTTCATATCAGGGTAATGGTGGCCTCATAGAATAAATTTGGGAGTTTTCTGTCCTCTTCAATTTTTTGGAATAGTTTGAGAAAGATAAGTAGTAGTCGTTCTTTATATGTTTTGTAGAATTCCCCTGTGAAGCCATCCAGGACTTTTGTTTTCTGGGGGGTTTTTAATTACAAATTCAATTTCACTGCAGTGATTGGTTTGTTCAAATTGTCTATTTTTCTTGATTTAGTCTTGACAGGTTGTATATTTCTAGAAATTTGTCCATTTCTTCTACAATTAGTTGGCATATGACTGTTGGTAATATTTTCTTATGATTTTTTTAAAATCTGTGGTATCAGTTGTTCTTTCTCTTCTTTCATTTCTTATTTTGTTTATTTGGGTCCTCCCTCTTTCCTTCTTGGTGAGCCTGGATAAATGTTTATCAATTTTGTTTATCTTTTAAAAAAACTAAGTTTTGGTTTCATTGATCACTATGCTTTCTTTCTGTATCATTTAATCTGCTATTCATTCCCGCTATTGAGTTTTTTAATTTAAGC
>NW_006781351.1:2220661-2238760 GCF_000442215.2 Lipotes vexillifer | reverse complement strand
TCCCGGACCGGGGCACGAACCCGCGTCCCCCCTGCATCGGCAGGCGGACTCTCAACCACTGCGCCACCAGGGAAGCCCCTACATGTATTCTTTATCCTAATTCAATTAACATTTTTATTGCCAATGCTTTGAATTCTTTATCTAGTAAATTGTTTATTTCTGTTTATTTGTTTCTTCAACCGTTTTCTCTTGCTGTTTCAATTGAGAGTAGTTCCTTTGCCTTTTCATTTGCTTAACTTTCTCTGCCTCTATGAATTTAGATGCAACAGTTACCTGTTGCAGTCTTGAAGGGCTGTTCCTATATGGGAACATCCCTATACATACTGTATGTGCCCAGTGCCTTTAGTGGGAGAGCTGGATTTGACATGGATGCAAATCACATCTTTCCTCAGGGTGTGCTGACAGCTACCCCCTTGGTAGAGGGTGGGCTGGAAATGGAGGGTCTTAAAGCTGGAGTCGAGGGTGAAAAAAAATTACAGGTGCCTTTAAGTGTGGGTTTTCCCCTAGCCCCACACTGGAACCCTTGCCCCAGAGTGAGGGAACGTTGAAGCAAGGGGGCCCACGCAGGCTGTCAGCTTGTGTCAGCCACAGCAGAGGTCCAAGCTGTCTCTGCTGCACTGACTGTGCAGGCACCTGCAATTTTTTCCCTCACTCGGCTCAGGTGCAGCCTTAGGTGCAAGTCTTCGTCATCCTCCTCAATCAGTCACTGTCACCAGCCTCCACCACCCTCCTTTCCACTGTGGAGCCACAGCACAGGACAGGCAGGGCCTGCGTGGACTCTCAACATGTACCAGAGCGTGAGCTGTGGTGGAGTGGCTGCTCTCAGAGATCTGGGCTGCTTGTGATGTGCTTCTTGAGTAAGCACAAATGATGGCCACTGCCATTACACCCAGGCTTGCCTAAGCTCTGGGTAGTCTCTGTATCCCTCAGTTGTGTCTTATCCCCAGTATTCGTTGCCCCAGATCGAATACCACACCGTGATGTGAAGTGAATGGGGCTGGAGTGTTCACTCAACTTGGGCTGGGGCATGCACCAAGGTGGTTGCAGGAAACCCAGCAACCACTAGATCTTTCTGCCCTTCCTGGGGTCAAGCCAGCATGCATGTGCTCCTCAGGAGCAGAATCCAGGCTTCTCACAGCTCCCCTGTTAGTTCCAGCGGACCTCCAACCAGCCAAGAGAGCACTTCTCCCCTGTATAGGACCCAAGGACTGGGGTGCCCAATCTGGCTCTCACTGCTCACTCCCCAGGGCAGGTGTCTGCCCAAGAATCCTCCCTTTTCTTCTGGGCCCCTCTCAGGAACAAAGATCCCAACCCAACTGCTTTTCTTTCCTTCATACGTGATTACATGTATATCTTTCTTACAGCCTTGGTTGTACAGGAGTCCTCTGCCAATTAGTTAGTTTTCAGTGAGAATTGTTTCACATATAGATATATTTTTGATGTGTACATGTCGGGAGATGAGCTCCACATCCTCTTACTCCACCATTTTGACTGATATCCAACAGATTTATTTTTATTTACATAAGCTAATTATACAGTTCATAAAAATTAACAAAGAAAAGCCAGGAAAAATTAGCAAAACAAAGAGGTGAGTTTAGCCTTATCGGATATAAAAACACATTACAAAGCATCAGTAATTAAACAGTGCAGGTGCCAAGATGAGCAAGTAAAACATAATGGAATGTCCATAAATAGAGTCAGATATATTCAGGAATTTAATAGTTGTCCAAACAAGTAAGAGAAAATTCAACAATTAATGTTGGCATAGTATACTTCACACCATATGCCAGGATAAATACCGAGTGAGTGAAAGATTTTAAGTGTAAATAATGAAACCATGTATATGACAAAGAAAACATGGAAAAAATCCTTCTTAATCCTGGGATGAGCTGCTATAACTATGACTACAAATTCAGAAGCTATAACAATTCTGCATGATATAAAACACTGTAGCAAAGTTCAAAAAAAGCAAAGAGGGCTTCCGTGGTGGTGCAGTGGTTGAGAGTCCGCCTGCTGATGCAGGGGACAGGGGTTCGTGCCCCAGTCTGGGAAGATCCCACATGCCACGGAGCGGCTGGGCCCGTGAGCCATGGCCACTGAGCCTGTGCGTCCAGAGCCTGTGCTCCGCAACGGGAGAGGCCACAACAGTGAGAGGCCCACGTACTGCAAAAAAAAAAAAAAAAGCAAAGATAAGAGACAAAATGGGGGAAATATTTGCAATTTATCACATATGAAGGGTTGATTATTTAATATGCAACCATCTCCTATAAATTGGTAAGAAACAGACCAATGACCAAATAGAAAACTGTGTAAAGAATACGAAAAAATAATCCACACACACACACAAAATACAAGTGGCTTTTAACCAAATGAAAGAATCCTCAAGGTCACTCATAAGAAAAATGCAAATTACAACTATACTGATGCTGTTTTAACTCATCAGTTGGGCAAAAATTCAAAAATTTAATTAACAAGCATGGTTATAAATCAGCAGACACTCATACACTGCTGGTGATAATGCAAATTGGTACAACCTCCATGGAAGGCAATTTGGGAAAGTTTACCAAAATTAAACTGCTAATACCCTATGACTCAGCAATTCTGCTGCTGAAATCTATCCTATGGTATTTGTGCACAGGTACAAAATGATACATATTCAAGGCTATTTACTGCAGCATGGTTTGTAACATCTGGAAAGCATTGGGAACAACCCACTTGCCCGTCAATGGGTAAAGTGTTAAATAAATTATGCTATTTCCTCATGATGGAATAATGTGAAAGTATATTTAAAAAATAAAGAAGCTTTGTATTATTGACATGAAAGTATCTCCAAGACTGTTGTGTAGAATAGTAAATACGCTATTCCTTTTTGGAAAAAGGGGCGAGAATAAAAATACTTATTCATATTTACTTATATGGAGAAATTCTGGAAGAATATGTGTCCATCTGGAGAAATATATGGAAAACGAATAAAATAATAATGGGGAGGCAGACCTTCAAATGGCAGAGGAGTAAGGCATGGAGATAACCATCCTCCCCACAAATACATCAGAAACACACCTACATGTGGAACAACGCCTACTCAACACCGACTGAACACTGGCAGAAGACCTCAGACTTCCCAAAAGGCAAGAAACTCCCCACATACCTGGCTGTGTGGCTGACAGAGTCTTGGTGCTCTGTGCAGGTGTCAGGCCTGTGCCTCTGAGGTAGGAGAGCTGAGTTCAGAACATTGGTCCACCAGAGACCTCCTGGCTCCATGTAATATCAAACAGTGAAAGATCTCCCAGAGATCTCCATCTCAACACTAAGACCCAGCTCCACTCAAAGACCAGCAAGCAACAGTGTGGGACACCCTATGCCAAACAACTGGCAACAGAGGAACACAACCCCACCCTTTACCAGAGAGGGTGCCTAAAATCATAATGAGGTCACAGACACCCCAAAACACACAACCAGGCGTGGTCCTACCCAACAGAAAGACAAGATCCAGCCTCATCCACCAGAACACAGGCACCAGTCCTCTCTACCAGGAAGCCTACACAACCCACTAAACCAACCTTAGCCACTGGGGGCAGACACCAAAAACAATGGGAACTACGAACCTGCAGCCAGCGAAAAGGAGACCCCAAACACAGTAACTTAAGTACAATAGAAGACAGAGAAACACACAGCAGATGAAGGGGCAAGATAAAACCCAGCAGACCAAACAAATGAAGAGGAAATAGGCAGTCTACCTGAAAAAGAATTCAGAGTAATGACTGACAGTAATGATAATACAAAATCTTGGAAATAGAATGGAGAAAATACAAGAAACGTTTAACAAGGACCTAGAAGAACTAAAGAGCAACCAAACAATGATGAACAACACAATAAATGAAATTTAAAATTCTCTAGAAGGAATCAATAGCAGAATAACTGAGGCAGAAGAATGGATAAGTGATCCAAAAGATAAAATAGTGGAAATAACTACTGCAGAGCAGAATAAAGAAGAAAGAATGAAAAGAATTGAGGACAATCTCAGAGACCTCTGGGACAACATTAAACGCACCAACATTCGAAATATAGGGGTCCCAGAAGAAGAAGAGAAAAAGAAAGGGACTGAGAAAATATTTGAAGAGATTATAGTTGAAAACTTCCCTAATATGGGAAAGAAAATAGTCAATGAAGTCCAGGAAGCACAGAGAGTTCCATACAGGATAAATCCAAGGAGAAACATGCCAAGACACATACTAATCAAACTATCAAAAATTAAATACAAAGAAAAAATATTAAAAGCAGCAAGGGAAAAACAACAAATAACACACAAGGGAACCCCCATAAGGTTAATAGCTGATCTTTCAGCAGAAACTCTGTAAGCCAGAAGGGAGTGGCAGGACATATTTAAAGTGATGAAAGGGAAAAATCTACAACCAAGATTACTCTACCCAGCAAGGATCTCATTTAGATTTGATGGAGAAATTAAAACCTTTACAGACAAGCAAAAGCTAAGAGAATTCAGCACCTACAAACCAGCTTTACAGAAAATGCTAAAGGAACTTCTCTAGGAAAGAAACACAAGAGAAGGAAGAGACCTACAATAACAAACCAAAAACAATTAAGAAATGGTAACAGGAACATATATATTGATAACTACCTTAAATGTGAATGGTCAAATGCTCCAACCAAAAGACATAGACTGGCTGAATGGATACAAAAACAAGACCCATATATATGCTGTCTACAAGAGACCCACTTCAGACCTAGGAACACATACAGACTGAAAGTGAGGGGAAGAAAAATGATACTCCATGCAAATGGAAATCAAAAGAAAGCTGGGTAGCAATTCTCATATCAGACAAAATAGACTTTAAATAAAGACTATTACAAGAGACAAAGAAGGACACTATGTAATGATCAAGGGATCACTCCAAGAAGATATAACAATTGTAAATATTTATGCACCCATCATAGGAGCACCTCAATACCTAAGGCAAATACTAACAGCCATAAAAGGGGAAATCAACAGTAACACAATACTGGTAAGGGACTTTAACACCCCCTTTCATCAATGGATAGATCATCCAAAATGAAAATAATTAAGGAAACACAAGCTTTAAATGACACATTAAACCAGATGAACTTGATTGATATTTATAGGACATTCCATCCAAAAACAACAGAATACACTTTCTTCTCAAGTGCTCATGGAACATTCCCCAGGATAGAACATATCGTGGGTCACAAATCAAGTCTTGCTAAATTTAAGAAAATTGAAATCGTTTCAAGTATCTTTTCCAACCACAATACTATGACACTAGGTATCAATTACATGAAAAGAACTGTAAAAAATACAAATGCACATGGAGGCTAAACAATACGCTACTAAATAACCAAGAGATCACTGAAGATATCAAAGAGGAAATCAAAATATACCTAGAAACACACGACAGTGCAAACATGATGACCCAAAACCTATGGGATGCAGCAAAAGCAGTTCTAAGAGGGAAGTTTCCAGCAATACAATGCTACCTCAAGAAACAAGAAACATCTCAAATAAACAACCTAACCTTGCACCTAAAGCAATTAGAGAAAGAAGAATAAAAAAACCCTGGAGTTAGCAGAAGGAAAGAAATCATGAAGATCAGATCAGAAAGAAATGAAAAAGAAATGAAGGAAACAGCAGCAAAGATCAATAAAACTAAAAGCTGCTTCCTTGAGAAGATAAACAAAATTGACAAACCATTAGCCAGACTCATCAAGAGAAAAAGGGAGAAGACTCAAATCAATAGAAAAGGAGAAGTGACAACTGACACGGCAGAAATACAAAGGATCATGAGAGATTACTACAGGCAACTCTATGCCAATAAAATAGACAACCTGGAAGAAATGGACAAATCCTTAGAAAAGTACAACCTTCCGAGACCAAACCAGTAAGAAATCGAAAATATAAACAGACCAATCACAAGCACTGAAATTGAAACTGTGATTTAAAATCTTCCAACAAACAAAAGCCCAGGACCAGATGGCTTCACTGGCGAATTCTATCAAACATTTAGAGAAGAGCTAACACCTATCCTTCTCAAACTCTTCCAAAATATAGCAGAGGGAGGAACACTCCCAAACTCATTCTATGAGGCCACCATCATCCTGATTTCAAAACCAGACAAAGATGTCAGAAAGAAAGAAAACTACAGGCCGATATCACTGATGAACATAGATGCAAAAATCCTCAACAAAATACTAGCAAACAGAATCCACCAGCTCATTAAAAGGATCATACACCATGATCAAGTGGGGTTTATTCCAGGAATGCAAGGATTCTTCAATATATGCAAATCAATCAATGTGATAAACCATATTAACAAATTGAAGGAGAAAAACATATGATCATCTCAATAGATGCAGAAAGAGCTTTGGACAAAATTCAACACCGATTTATAATAAAAACCCTCCAGGGCTTCCCTGGTGGCGCAGTGCTTGAGAGTCCGCCTGCCGATGCAGGGGACGCGGGTTCGTGCCCCGTTTCGGGAGGATCCCACATGCCGCGGAGCGGCTGGGCCCGTGAGCCATGGCCGCTGAGCCTGCGCATCCGGAGCCTGTGCTCCGCAAATGGGAGAGGCCACAACAGTGAGAGGCCCGCATAACGCAAGAAAAAAAAAAAAAAACAAAAAAAACAAAAAAAAAACCCTCCAGAAAGTAGGCTTAGACGGAACTTACCTCAACATAACAAAGGCCATATATGACACACACACAGCCAACATCGTTCTCAATGGTGAAAAACTGAAACCATTTCCTCTAAGATCAGGAATAAGACAAGCTTGTCCACTCTCACCACTATTATTCAACATAATTTTGGAAGTTTTAGTCACAGCAATCAGAGAAGAAAAAGAAATAAAAGGAATCCAAATCAGAAAAGAATTAAAGCTGTCACTGTTTGCAGATGACATGATACTATATAAATAAAGCATCTTAGAGATGCTACCAGAAAACTACTAGAGCTAATTAATGAATTTTGTAAAGTAGCAGGATGCAAAATTAATGCACAGAAATCTCTTGCATTCCTAGACACTAACAATGAAAAATCTGAAAGGGAAATTAAGGAAACACTCCCATTTACCATTGCAACAAAAAGAATAAATACCTATGAAAAACCTACCTAAGGAGACAAAAGACCTGTATGCAGAAAACTATGACACTGATGAAAGAAATTAAAGATTTTACAAACAGTTGAAGAGATATACCATGTTCTTGGATTGGAAGAATCAATATTGTGAAAATGACTATACTACCCAAAGCAATCTACAGATTCAATGCAATCCCTATCAAACTACCAATGTCATTTTTCACAGAACTAGACAAAAAAATTCACAATTTGTATGGAAACACAAAAGACCCCGAATATCCAAAGCAATCTTGAGAAAGAAAAATGGAGTTGAAGGAATCAGGCTCCCAGACTTCAGCCTATACTACAAATCTACAGTAATCAAGACAGTATGGTACTGGCACAAAAACAGAAATATAGATCAATGGAATGCACATATGGTTGCCCTTATTTTTGATAAAGGAGGCAAGGATATAAAATGGAGAAAAGACAGTCTCTTCAATAAGTGGTGCTGGGAAAACTGGACAGCTACATGTAAAAGAATGAAATTAGAACACTCCCTAATACCGTGCACAAAAATAAACTCAAAATGGATTAAGGCCTCACTGTAAGGCCAAGCACTGTAAAACTCTTAGAGGAAAACATAGGCAGAACACTCTATGACATAAATCACGGCAAGATCCTTTTTGACCCACCTCCTACAGAAATGGAAATAAAAATAAACAAATGGGACCTAATGAAACTTCAAAGCTTTTGCACAGCAAAGGAAACCATAAGCAAGACCAAAAGACATCCCTCAGAATGGGAGAAAATATTTGCAAACAAAGCAAAGGACAAAGGATTAATCTCCAGAATTTACAAGCAGGTCATGCAGCTCAATATCAAAAAATCAAACAACCGAATCCAAAAATGGGCAGAAGACCTAAATAGAAATTTCTCCAAAAAGACATACAGATTGCCAACAAACACATGAAAGGATGCTCAACATCACTAATCATTAGAGAAATGCAAATCAAAACTACAAGGTATCACCTCACACCAGTCAGAATGGCCATCATCAAAAAATCTACAAACAATAAATGCTGGAGAGGGTATGGAGAAAAGGGAACTCTCTTGCCCTGTTGGTGGGAATGTAACTTGATACAGCCACTATGGAGAACAGTATGGAGGTTCCTTAAAAAACTAAAAATAGAACTACCATACAACCCAGCAGTCCCACTACTGGGCATATATCTGAGAAAACCATAATTCAAAAGATTCATGCCAAATGTAAAATAGATAGCTAGTGGAAGCAGCCACGTAGCACAGGGAGATCAGCTCGGTGCTTTGTATCCACTTAGAGGGGTGGGATAGGGAGGGTGGGAGGGAGACAGAAGAGGGAGGAGATATGGGGATATATGTATATGTATAGCTGATTCACTTTGTTATTAAGCAGAAACACACCATTGTAAAGCAATTATACTGCAATAAAAATGTTTAAAAAATTGATAATAATGGGAGGACTGGGTGAATAGGTGTTAGGAATGGGAGGAAGACCTTTTATTGTATACTTTAAAAATAAATTTTCATTTTTGAATCATATGAATATATTATATCTGAAAGGAAGTTAAATTTTGAAATGATATTTTTTAATATTAATGGATACATTATGCATAATAAGTCCGTATTAGCTGCTGTAGTGCCATGCATTCAAGCGTTTCAACACAGTCATTCTTTGGATCAATAATATTTTAACAGTTCTTGGGGTTACTATAAATGGTTAGATTAAGCATGATTAGATCCCCCAGAATAACTTGAAGCAGAAAAATCAAGATATTCTAGCATCTTCTTGTCCCTGTGAAGCTATTCTCAAAAGTCTCCCTCTCTGGGCTCTTCGTTTAAATTCTTTCCCTTAGGTTATTGACCCCTTGTTGCCCCTTACAGCATGATGTTCAAAAACATAGTCTTTAGAGATCATTTGACCCTGCCTAAACTTGGACCAAAATACCTCAGTTTCCTCATGTGTAAAATGGAGGTAACACAAACTTTGTAGGTTTGCTGTGGGGATTTAGTGAGTTTATGTATGTGAAATTCTTAGCCCAACATTTGGCACACAATAAGAATTCTAAAAATCCTAAGTACCTCTACTATTACTACATTGGCTACTAAGACTTACGAGTGGCCTGTATTTTCAGTGGGTTCTAAAGTCCGACATGTTTTGATGGATACTGTGATTACTAATCTTGCATGAAAGGTTTAGGGTAGAATATCATCTTGAGTCAATTCAAGTAACAGTTGTATGATTATCATTTAGACACTCACCCGTAAATATATGCTAATTTCTTGTCTGAATTAAAGCTCCTCTAATTAAACACCTTAAGTTTCTAATTAATAATCCTTTCACTCTTTAATTCAAAAATTATGTTCACTGTGCATCAAAAAGTATCAGCATTTTTAGCATACTCATACCAAAAATTCAACTACATTTTTGTATTATGAAATACAATTTACCCAAGTACTACAGTCAAAATTATCTCGTAGTGTCTCAAACTCACAGCGTCACTCAGTCATCATAATCAAGATATTTTAAGGAAGAATTTTTTATTATATTTACGTAATTACCATTTCAGTTGTAAGAAACACTCAATGTGAATTTTAATTATTTCAATGTCAATAATCCACATTAACAATAAAATTAATTAATATTACCTATTTAGAATGTGTAAACTATTCTAATAAACATGTAAAAGGCTTTGGGAGAAGAAACATAAAGCTCAGGTTTAATTTTCAAATGTTAGGATTAGAGAGCTAAAACTGACTATCAGAAAACAACGTGGACCCCAATGAGCCCACAACAAAACATTGCCAAATTCCTTATTAGTAGTAAATTTCTTCTTTCTGAATTCCCTCAGAAAACATACAACCAGAGATTACCAAGGGAAATATTAGAAAACTGTGAATTATGCTTAATCCTTGGGCTATAAACTGGAAATTTTTAATTAAAAAACTAAAGCCTTCATTTTAATGTTGGAATGATATAACTTGAAAGGAAAATTGAGATTACTTTTGTCATTAAATAAACGTTTAGTGCAACTTTATGGAGCAAGCACTGATTTATATATCCCTTGGGGAAATAGGAAAAAAAGTAAGCCCTAAAGGAGATTGTAATCCACTAAGCAAATTGAGACATGTAAGGTAATAATTACAATATAAATATTAAGTGATAAGGGCTGAGCTAGGGGAGTTCAGAGGGTGGCGACCACAGAAACCCTTTTGCATTTTAATTAGGCCTTGCAGAAAGGTAAAAATTCAATAGCCAAAAATGGTGGAAGAGATCATTTTAAATAAAGGGAATAATATGAGCAATGTCTGCAAGGAAATAGCAGAGCATGTCTGTAGAACTGAACATACAGACTGCAGTATGAAATAATAATAATGGGAAATAAGACAGACAGATTCAATAAGAAGCAGTAATACAAAGCTGAAAAATTCAGACTCTTTCATAAGCTATGGAAAGCTATGAACAGTACTTTGATCGAAGAGTAATTTTATAAAAGTTGCCCTAGGAAGATTATACTGGTAATTGTGTACAAACACACTTGGGTTCTGGAGGAGGGGAAGAGAATGTTCTAGTAGTTCAGGCAAAAGATCCATATGCATCTGAACTAGGCACAGCAGAACTGGAAAGGAAGAGCTGAGTGTAAATATATGGAGTAATTGCAAACATTCACTGAGAGATTACATTGTGAGAACTTTTTTTTTTTTTTTTAATAATACACAATGCATTTATTTATTTATTTATGGCTGTGTTGGGTCTTCATTTCTGTGCATGGGCTTTCTCCAGTTGTGGCAAGTGGGGGTCACTCCTCATCGCGGTGCGCAGGCCTCTCACTATCGCGGCCTCTGTTGTTGCGGAGCACAGGCTCCAGACGCGCAGGCTCAGTAATTGTGGCTCACGGGCCCAGTTGCTCCATGGCATGTGGGATTTTCCCAGACCAGGGCTCGAACCTGTGTCGTCTGCATTGGCAGGCAGATTCTCAACCACTGCGCCACCAGGGAAGCCCTGTGAGAACTTTTGAATGTTATCAGTTAATCATCTCAACTGTCCTGAAGTAGATGACTATTATCTCCATTTTACAGAAGTTGATTAACTTATTCATGTTGACACAGTCTTTAGTATAGCGCTGGGACCTGCACCCCAGACTCACTGACTTCTAAAGCCAACACTTTCAACCCCTATGTTCTCTAATACTTTAAGCTCATCGTACTGAATGTTGAGGAGAAAATTGCTGCCAAAAATGACACTGAGGTCTCAGGCTTTAATAATCGGGAAAATAATGGTATCGATTGAAACAAAACATAGACTATGAGGAGGTAGAATAGATTCAGGATTATTAGACACAAATCCTATCTTAACCAACCCAGTTTCCTGAAGAGTATTATGTTTTCAGTGTCATATGAAGAATGTTTCTTTTTCATATTATTCATTGGTCCTGCATTAGTCTTTGAATGTTCAGTTTATCCTGTGATCAGCCACTTCCAATTTAATCCACTAAAACTCTACTGTTTCATCAGGTGAGAAGTTTCCTGACAAGAAGCCTAAGGTGCAGTTGGTCATAACATACGAGGATGCGAAGCTGACCATACTTGTGAAGCACATGAAAAACATTGTGAGTTTATCTTATCTAATAAGAAACATGTAAACCTACATTTAGAAATCACTTTCTTCCTTTAAGCAATTAATGTCAATGTTCGTGAGAGAGATGGGGCCAGCCACCAAGTGTAAGTAAGGAACAATGAGCCAGTTACAGCGTTGTGCCTCAGTGTAATTGTGATCCTTGGGGGAAAGGCTATAAAATATTTCACAGGGAAAGTCATAGAATGAAACCCAGACTTTATTCAAAATGAAGTGTCAGGACAAATCTAGTGAAAAAGCTTTGAAAAAGCAGGACTACCGGGGCTTCCCTGGTGGCGCAGTGGTTGAGAGTCCACCTGCCGATGCAGGGGACATGGGTTCATGCCCCGGTTCGGGAAGATTCCACATGCCGCGGAGCAGTTAGGCCCGTGAGCCATGGCCGCTGAGCCTGCACGTCCGGAGCCTGTGCTCCGCAACGGGAGAGGCCACAACAGTGAGAGGCCAGTGTACCGCAAAAAAAAAAAAAAAAAAAGCAGGACTACCTAGAGTATTAAGAGCCAAAAGAAAAAAAGCTATGTCCCAAGAATTTACACCTCTCTCATCACGCTGAGCTTTGTGGAAGACTGACTCATCTCTTGGAAGACTGACTCATCTCTTTGAATAGTGCCAGCATCTTCTCTGTGAAGCCAGGAGCTCTTAGTGTTTTCCCACAGATTGCCATTGAGTATCAGTTATCATATTCTGATGTAATTGCTCAAGGATATTTCTTTTCCCTCAAAAAGTAATAATTTCTTGGATGACAGGGACCCCATCTTTGCATCCCCAGAACCAAGAACGTCAATGGTAGTTAGCCTCTAAGGAAAACTAAAAGCTGCTTTCTCTATTATACCCCATTCCTTCCTGAATATTGGTCGAGTCAGAGAGGCAAGGATGGCAACTGGGCCATGTCGTTAAGTAAGAGAGGGAGCTTTCTTCGTCACAAGGTAATTGATTAAAGGTCTGAATCTGGGTGCAACAAACAGAAAAGGGTAACTCTAAGCCTCACCTATTTCTCTGGTCTTTTGCTAGCCTAGCAAAACAGGTCCTCCACATGGTGAAACTCCCCAGGAGACTCCACATGGAGAAGGTCAGAAGCACTACTTCAGCTCTCTCCTTTATGCACATAAATCTCTAAGGATGCACTTTGAAGGACTTAAAGGAGCAAACTCTTCTCAACATGACATGCATTTGGAACACACTAGAACTTAATAAATATTTGTTCATTGAACAAATATTTGGCATAACTTTCAGGGAATGCATCCTTTACAAATTTAGTATTAGCCAGATATCCAGCGATGCTTGTTTGTAAATCTATAGTGTTTGCAATCAGCAATTTTTGTAAGAGCTGGGCAAATATTATTAAATGTGTTTTTGTAGAACTTTCACTCATTAAAATAATTATTTTCAATTGCTTTTGATAAGTTAATCAGCTTAGCTGAGAATAGCAGTTGTTTAAGAAACTGTTAGGCTGGGAAATGAAGATTAAGTTAGATATTTTTTATAGCTGTATGAGTGTTCGTGGACTTTAAGCATCTGTAAAAATATACATGATAAAATAACAGACTATTAAGAAATAGTGTTAATCAAATTAACAGAACTTATATATGTGTATGATATATAATTGTCAATTGAAAACAGTCCTCTTGGAAACTATACATATATTTCAGTAATGTCATTGCTCAAAACATTTTAGGACATGCCTGTTGACACTGCTTTTAGCTCTGCATATAAACCACACAATACACATGTTGATACTATTCAAGAGTCATGCCTAATGTTTGACCAAAAGCAGTATTAACCAACTTGGCCACCCATTTTATTCATCAGCTAAATCCCCAAATTACTTTTGACAGTTTTCAAAAATGCACTTTACACTCAGATGAAGTTGCACTACCAATAAGTATATTCAAAACCAGTGTGATGCAGGCATAAAGGTGGGGGGTAAGTGACTAAGAGCAAGAGTTTGAGATTTAGATCAAGTTATGGGTAAATGGAAAATGAGCAGGTGAATCCTATAAAAATTTGAAACCCACTTAGGGCTGCTAGAGCCTTTACATTGCCAGTGCCCTTGGAAGGAAAGTTAATCATGAAGTCATGCTCCCTACTGGTTCTTCTCTCCTCCCCAATCTCTTAACATAGCCCTGGAACTCCTCTTTTTTTATTTCCAGGCTTGTGGCTTTAAATACCACTTACATGTCTTTTTCTTCCATATTTTATAATTCTAGCTTGAAAGTCTCCCTAAAATCCAGAATTATAGGTACAACTGATTACTCAACAACTCTAGTAGAAATTCAATAGACAGCATAAATTTAATATACATCCAGTCAAACTTCTGATTATCACCCCCCTAAACCTGCTTCTTTGGCAGCCTGTCTCACCTCTAAATGGCACCTTCATCCTACTAATTGCTCAGGTTAAAATCCTTAGAGTCCTTTTGACTGCTCTCACAAACTACAATCAAATTTATCAACAAATTCTGTGAGCTCAGCTTTCAAAATAAATCCAGAATCCCACCATGTTTCACCTCCACTGCTTACCACCGTTGGTTCAATCTACCATCATCTCTCACTTGAATTACTGCTGTAGCCTCTTAACAGGTCTCCCTGCTTCTGCCTTTATATGTTTTTAGTCTCTTCCTAACCTAGCATCCAGAATACTCCTTTGAGAATAAAAGTCAAATCCTGTCATTCCTCTCTCATATCCCTCTGGGGAAGGAATCTCATACCACTTACAATGAAAGCCAAGTATTGGCGCCCTTGACCTCTCCTACCTCACCTTGTGCTATAGACTCCACTCCAGCCTCAGTGATTTTCTTCCTATGCCTTGAATGTTTCTGCATGTTTCTGCCCCAGGACATTTGTACCTGCTACTCAGCTTATTGGGACTGCTATTCTCCAGGCCCATGACTCAAATTCTCCATGGTTCAATCTCACATGTCCTAAACAACTATGTTTAACTGTCACCTTTTCTGTGAGGTCCTCTCTGACTCTCATATGTAAAACTGCAAAACCACCCCTATTGGTTGGCACTTCCAAACTTCCTTTCCTACTTTATTTTCTCCACTGCCCTGTATCATTGCTGTAAACCCGGAGGCTAAAGCAGGGCCAAGTATATAGTAGGTGCTCAATGAATACTTTGTTAAATGAAAGAATGTTAAATTACTTCTAATGTGAACAACTAAGAACTAAGACTTTTTTCACCTTCCCCAAATCATCACAACAAAATTCTCAGGCTTTGCATTTTTCACAGCTTCTCTTAAATGACTATTTTATTTCTTCTGCTCATCTGAAGACAGAGATAACATTATAATGTAAATGACAGAAAAATCTATCTGTAAATTCTCAACATATTTTCTTTCTCATTTCAAGTTTTAACTAATTGTTTATTTTTTTAGACTTTAGTATTTTCACATGCTTGAGTAATCAGACTAAAGAAGTTGTGCTTGATTTTAATATTAAAATGAATGATTCTGCCTGCAGTTCTGTTATATTTAATAGTGAGTTTGATGAAAAGAATTGTTTATCTTATATTAAACCCTTGAAACTTTCTCTAAGACTTACTTCCCTCCTGTGAATTCACAAGTTAAAAAAAATTGCTAAAATTTTTTCCTTTCAAAGCAGCACGATATGATTTATCCCATTCCAGGAGGCTCTAAAAGTAATCAATAAGGATGCCAGACTTCCTTCTGATATTGAATATGCTCACATTATGAGAGTCTCTTACTCTGTAACAGAATAATAAGTCATTTCAAATGAGGAGCAAGTCATGTCAGGGTAATCAGGGTATATCTCAAATGGAGTGCTGTTTAATCCTTTCATAAGACACAAAATCGCAGAAAATCATTACTGTATGGAAGTTAACAGGAGAGAGAGAGAAGTAGTCAAACACAACAAGAACCCAGGCTAAACACACACACACACACACACACACACACACACACACACACACACACACACATACATGTTAAAATTTTATTAGATTTTTTTTTTTATTTTAAAGAATTCTTGCAATTTTACTGTGTATGTATAGTCTGGGGGTCCTTGTTTTTAAAATCCACATTCCTGGATGCGACTCCCAGGGACTATGATTCTGTAGTTTGGCTTGGAATTTCTACATCTGGCTTTTACAGTCTTCTTCTGGTCTCATGGATTCCGCTACTCTTTCACGTCTAGACTTGTTTTCTTCTCTCCTGCTCCCAAATACGAGCATTTCAGAAGGTTCTCTGACACAAGTGGTCCATGGACACACTTTGAGAAACATTTCTCATGGCTAATTACCCCATAAATGGCACTCTGCATACAATGGGAGTTCTGTACTTAGCACCAAGTGACTTGTGTTTCCCACTGGTGTAAAAGAGACAACACGTAGACTTGGTGAAGGTAAAAAAAGAGGGTTGTGAAAATAAATCACAGATGATGGCAATATTCGACATGTAAAAGTAACAGTGTTCTATGTATCCTTCTAACTTCTCACTATGTGCATTCATTCTTTTATGTTTTTTTTGTTTTGGTTTTGTTTCCCACTGGTGTAAAAGAGACAACACGTAGACTTGGTGAAGGTAAAAAAAGAGGGTTGTGAAAATAAATCACAGATGATGGCAATATTCGACATGTAAAAGTAACAGTGTTCTATGTATCCTTCTAACTTCTCACTATGTGCATTCATTCTTTTATGTTTTTTTTGCGTTTTGGTTTTTTTTGCGGTACGCGGGCCTCTCACTGTTGTGGCCTCTCCCGTTGCGGAGCACAGGCTCCGAATGCGCAGGCGCAGCGGCCATGGCTCACGGGCCCAGCCGCTCTGCGGCATGTGGGATCTTCCCGGACCGGGGCACGAACCCGTGTCCCCTGCATTGGCAGGCGGACTCTCAACCACTGCGCCATCAGGGAAGCCCTACCAATTATTTCTTAATAAAACAAACCACAAATTGTTCTATAAACCTATGATAATTGTCATGATAATGGTAATTGATCTCTTCCAATAGCCAGCACCTTTAGTTCTTTCTTGAACTTTTCTATTCTCAGGCTCTCCATAAAGCTTCACTGTCTGTACATTCTCTAAATCTCTTTGAGGCTTCCTTAGCACTTATAAATTTAAACTAGATAAGGTACATAGTGCTTTAATAGATGTTGTCTTCATCTTTAGCCCTTAAATATGAAGATTTTGCAGTGTTCAGGGCTTTAACTCTTCAAACTAATTTCCTAAGAACTTTTATTCAGTTTTGAAACTTCACAGATTATGTGAATTACTCCTAAATTTATGTCTCTGCTTTTAATATTTCTCTGAACTCAATTTATATATTTCCAACTGCCTGATAGGCATTTACACTCTGATATCTGGACATCTCTTTAAACTCAACAATCCTAAATTACAGTCCTCTACTTTCCACTAAAACCAACTCTCACTCAGAACTACTTGCACCATCCCCAAGTAACTCTTGATGAAAACTTCTCTGTAATTTATTTTCTATATTTTAACTTATTCCAGTACTCCTATATGTAATCAACAAATCATTTTAGTTTCCTTTTACTTTTATTATTGTTAAAATTTGACTCTATAGTCTCTGTTAATTTATCTATAGATTATTTTGGTTGATTCCTGTGGTGTTCCTTTCCTTGTTTCCTACCTCTCTATTCTGCCTAAAACATCCTACAACTCCATTTTAATCATATCAATAAAAAATTTTAATAGAGTCTCAGTAAATTTAAAATTCTTTAGCCTAATATTTAAGATACTATGCAGTCTAGCTATAACCTGCCTTTTATATCCACCATCCACAGTAAAAAACTTGTGTTATATTCTAGATGGTACATTCACTGTTGACTAGACACATATCAGTCATTCTAGCTCACTGTATCATACTTCTGCTTACCTTCTATTTACCTTCTACGTCCAACTCAACTTCAAGGCTCAGCTCAAACCTCTCACTCTCTCTGAACCTCCTAGGCCACTCTTGTTCCTAGTTATTCTTCCTTCTTTGGCCTCCTGTTACATTTACTATATATACCATCCATTTGATATTCACTGCCTTATCTCAACTCTTGAAACTTATCATCTTGGCTCATCCTGTAGTTTCAATGGTATTGAAAATTTACTGATTGTAAAAGCTGTGGGAAATATATTTTGTATATCTCATAGTGCTAGCACAATACTATGCCTTTAATGCATGTTTGTTAAATAAGTAAATGTTTGCTTAAGTGTATGTCACTGTGAAAAATAGCCACAATCCACAGCAGTTTAGTTTAAGCTGTATTTACAATTGAATAGATTTTCTCTGTGAATTTTGCTCTCTATAATACTTGATACTAAACTGAGAATGGTCAAGTGACAAATATTTGATCATCACATCTGTCTCACTTAAGAA
>NW_006781351.1:2198280-2220651 GCF_000442215.2 Lipotes vexillifer | reverse complement strand
CCTGCTGAGAATTATTGCTCTAAATATTCAACAGCTCTGGACACTCACCATCTCCCCAGATGACATAGCCATCAATGTATAGGACACCACATGATGTAAATTTTATTTAATCAGTCTCTCTTCTTATTGAAAGCCTTGCACCCTAATCTCTATCCTTTATCCAAAATCTCCCTTAATTCTACATTCTAACTTTAAGAAAACAAACAAACAAAAACACATAAGCTAAGGCCCTGACATTAGTTCTCATAATTTGGTTCCTTCCTGACTTTTCTGAAGTCCCTTTAGGAGTGACATCAGCATAATAGTGGCAAAAGACATCCCTCATTTTGTCTCCCACTCAACAACAAAAATTCATCATCCATCCACAGACAAAAGTGAGACCCAGCACCATCCACCAAGGGATCAAGGAGGAGTCTCACCTACCTATGCTTCAGGTAATAGACACACAGGCCTCAGTCCCAGCTGAGGACCCTGCAGTGGCCTGTGAACTGATTCCTGCTCCTCTCGGTCATGGTGCAGGAGCTCCTGGAAAGCACTGTCTTAGACAATCCTCCATGGATAAAAGAGCCTTTGTGGAAGTTCAGGTATGCAGAGAAGAAGTTCCACAACACTGTGGTAGCAAAAAATATGAATTTGGATACATTGAAATGGGCAGAGAGTAAAGATTGGAGGAGGTGACTGCCACTTTAAATAGGAAGACAACAATGCAAAATTTCAAGGAACATGAAAATCAAAGTAACAAGACACCACCAAAGGATGACAATAATCTTCCAGTAACTGAACTCAAAGACCTGAAGATCTGTGATTTACCTGATATAAAGAATTCAAAATGGCTATTTAAAGGAAATTTGATGAGCTACAGAAAACACAGAAAGATAATTCAAAAAGATCAGGAAAATAATACATGAACAAAATGAGAAATTTAACAAGGAGATAGAAATTTTTTTTTTTTTTTTTTTTTTTGCAGTATGTGGGCCTCTCACTGTCGTGGCCTCTTCCCCTGCGGAGCACAGGCTCCGGACATGCAGGCTCAGTGGCCATGGCTCACGGGCCCAGCTGCTCTGCGGCATGTGGGATCCTCCCAGACGGGGGCACGAACCCACGTCCCCTGCATCGGTTGGCGGACTCTCAACCACTGCGCCACCAGGGAAGCCCAGTAGAAATTTTTTTATGAAAGAAACCAAACAGAAATTTTACAGCTAAAGAATATGATGAATGAAATGAATAATACAACAGAGAGCATCACCAGGAGAATGGATCAAGCAGAAAAGGCATCTGTGAGATAGGAGACAGGAACTTTGAAATTATCCTGTCAGGGGAGAACAAAGGGAAAAAAAAAAAGGAGAGTGAAGAAAGCCTATGTGATATATTGAAGCTCCAGAAAAAGAGAGGAAAAAGGGAGCAGAAAGTATATTTAAAGAAATAATGGCTGATAACTTCCCAGATCTGAGGGAAGATTTGGATATTCGTGTTCACGAAGCTCATAGGTCACCAAACTCAACTTTAAAGAGATCCTCTCCAGAGCACATGATAATAAAACTGTCAAAATTCAAAGATAAAGAGAGAATCTTGAAGGCAACAAGAGGATAAACGGCTTGTAACTTACAAGGGAGCCCCCTTAGAGTTACCAGCAGATTTCTCAGCAAAAACCTTATAGACCAGGAGAGAGTGAGATGATATATTCAAAGTACTGAACTAAAATAAATGCCAATCAAGAATACTTTACCTGGCAAGCCTGTCTTTCAGAAATGAAGTAGGGATAAAGACTTTTCCAGACAAACAAAAGTTGAAGAAATTTGCCACCACTAGACCTGCCTTACAAGAAATGCTGAAAGGAGTTCTTCAAGCTGAAATGAAAAGATACTAATTGGTAACATGTATATATGAAAATGTATAAACCGTGGTAAAGTATATAGTCAAAGTTAGATTACTCTAATACTGTAATATGGTAGAGTGTTAACCACTTAATTCTAGTATAAAGGTTAAAGGACAAGAGTACTAAAAATAAGTATAGCTACAATAACCTGTTAATGAACAAACAACATAAAAAGAAGTAAATTGTGACTTTAATAACATAAAATGGGGGAATAAAGGGGTAGAGTTTTTGTATATGATTGAAGTAAAGCTATCAGCATAAATAGATTATTATATCTATGTTTTTTGTAAGCCTCATGGTAACCACAAAGCAAAAACCTACAGTAGATTCACAAAGGATAAAGATAAAGGAATCAAAGCATACCACTACAGAAAATCATCAATTTACAAAAGAAGACTGCAAGAGAGGAAGAGAGGAACAAGGGAACAAAAGAACAGCAAGAAAACAGTAAGATGACATGGGTAAGTCCTTACCTATCAGTAATTACTCTTCATGCAAATTGATTGAATTATCCAATCAAAAGACATAGAAGGGCTGGTTGGTAAAAAAGAAAAACAAACCATGATCCAACTATATGCCACCTATAAGACACTTTCAGCTTTAAGGACACACATAAGCTCAAAGTAAAGTGATGAAAGAAGATATTCCATGTCACTGGAAACCAAAAGAGAGCGAGGTAGTTTTATCAGACAAAATAGACTTTAAGCCAAAAAATGGTAACAAGAGATAAATTCATTATATAATGATAAAGGGATCAATTCATCAAGAAGGTATAAGAAACATAAATATATACACACCCAACATCAGGGCACCAAAATATATTAAGCAAATACTAACAGATCTGAAGAGAGAAATAGACAACAATATAATAATAGTATGGACTTCAGTACCCCACTTACAACAATGCATAGATCATCCAGAAAGAAAATCAATATGAAAATCTTGGGTTTAAACCATACTTTAGGTCAAATATACCTAACAGACATATATATACAGAATATTCCATCCAACAGCAGCAGAATACACATTCTTTTCAAGCAAACACAGAACATAATCCAGGATAGAACATATTATATTTCACACACACAAAAAAAACTCAGCAAATTTAAGAAGACAGAATTCATACCAACAATCTCTTCCAGCCACAGTGGTATAAAATATTTTTAAAAAAGAAGATCTCAAATGAACAACCTAACTCTACATCTCAACAAACTAGAAAAAGAAGAACAAACTAAACCCAAAGTTAGCAGAAAGGAAGAAATAACAAAGATCAAAGCAGAGATAAATAAAGAGGAGAAAATAATAGAAACGATCAATGAAACTAAGAGCTGGTTTTTTGAAAAGATAAATAAAACTGACAAACGTTTGCCTAGACTAAAAAAGAGGGAGAGACTCAAAATCAGAAATGAAAGAAGAGAGATATTAAAGTGATACCAAAGAAATGCATAATCAGAAATTATGAAAATTATACACCAACAAATTGAACAACGTAGAGAAAATGAATAAATTTCTAGAAATATACAACCTACCAAGACTGAATCACGAAGAAACAGAATATCTTAACAGACCACTAACAAGTAAGGAGATAGCATAAGTAATTAAAAACCTCCCAACAAAGAAAAAACCAGGACTAGAAAGTTTCACAGGTGAATTTTACCAAACATTAGCACCAATTACTATCAATCCTTCTCAAACCCTTACAAAAAATGGAAGAGGTGAGAACACTTCTGAACTCATTTCATGAGGCCAGCATTACCTTGATACCAAAACTAGACAAGAACACTACAAGAAAAGAAAATTACAAGTCAGTATCCCTCATGAACATAAATGCAGCAATCCTCAACAAAATATTAGTAAACTGAATTCAACAATACGTTAAAAAAGTCATACACCTGAATCAACTGGGATTTATTCCAGAGGTGAACAAAGGGTTCAACATCCAGAAAACAATCAATGTGATAGATCACATTAACAAAATGAAGGCTAAAGGTCATATGAGCATCCCAAAAGATGCAGAAAAGACATCTGACAAAACTCAACATCCATTCATGATAAAACTCTCAACAGGGAGGATATAGAGGGAGTGTACCTCAACATAATAAAGGACATGTATGATAAGCTCACAGCTAACATCATACTCAGTGGTAAAAAATTGAAAGCTTTTCCTCAAAGATCAGGAACAAGACAAGGATACCCACTCTCACCACTTTTATTCAACTAGGCAAGAAAAAGATATTAAATGTGTCCAAATTGGAAAGGAAGGTGTAAAACTGTCCCTATTTATAGGTAACATGATATTACATATAGAAAACCCTAAAGACTTCATAAAAAACTATTAGAATTAATAAATGAATTCAGTAAAATTGCAAGATACAAAATCAATATGTTTCCCTCGACATCCAAAAATAGAACATTCCTACAAAATCTTTAGTAAGCCAAAATGGCAAAAATGAAGAAGCAATTATCTTAGGCCACATCTTGCTAACAAATTCACAGAATAAATCGAGATAAAGCACACATGCTCACAGACACAGGTCAAAGCTATGGTGACTTGATGCTGAGATGCTGAGTGTAGCTCTTGGGAAAAGAGCTTAGCAGTGCCACTCTCACTGCTCAGTGTTCATGCTACCTCTATAACAGCTTGCTGCCCCCCAAAAAACACTGAACACTGTTTTTGCTTTTCACCTTTACTTGTAAAAGTGAAAATCCTCTTCGGATTTTGTTCAATTAGCAAAAACAGGTGTTAATGTAAGTCTTTCTTAAAAGCAAAGTGGCCTAAAGCAAACTTCCAAAAAAGCAGAGAATACCTATATATAAAAATCACTTGCATTTCTATACACTAATAGTGAACAATCAGAAAGAGAAATTATGAAAACAATTCCACTTATAACTGCATTTAGAAGAATTAAATACCTAGGAATAAATTTAACCAAGGAGGTGAAAGACCTGTACACAGAAAGCCATAAGACACCAACATAAATTGAAGAAACAAAAGTAAATGGAAAGATATTCCCTACTCATGGATTGGAAGAATTAACATTGTTTAAATGTCCATACTACCCAAAGCAATCTGCAGATTCAATCAATATTGAATCAGTCTGTATCAATAATCCAATGGCATTTCCAGAGAAACAGAACATACAATCCTAAAATTTGTATGGAACCACAAAGGAGGACAAATAGCCAAAGCAATCTTGAGACAGGACAAATTTATGGCAAATGAGCCAAAAATATACAATGGGGAAAACCAGTCTCTTCAATAAATTGTGCTGGGGAAACTGGACAGTCCCATGCTAAAAAAAGGAACTGGACCACTATCTTATACCATACGCAAATATTAAGTCAAAATGGATTAAGGACTTGGATATAAGACTTGAAACATAAAACTCCTAGAAGAAACGTAGGAAAAAGGATCCCTGACATTGAGCTTAGTGATGATTTTTGGATTTAACACCAAAAATAAAGGCAACAAAAGCAAAAATAAACAACTGGGACTATATCAATCTACAAAGCTTCTGCACAACAAAGAAAACTATCAACAAAATGAAAAGGCAGCTTACTGAATGGGAGAAAGTATTAACAAATCATATATCTAGTAAAGGACTAATATCCAAAATATACAAAGACGTCATACAAACTCAGCAAAGAAACCAAACAAGCCAATTAAAAACGGAACAGATGATCTGAAAATACATTTTTCCAAAGAAAACATCCAGATGGCCAACAGGTACATGAAAAGGTGTTCCACATCACTAATCATCAGGAAAATGCTAATCAAAACCACAGTGAGATATCACTTCACATATAGAATGGCTATTATCAAAAAGACAAGAAATAACAAGGGTGGCAAGGATGTGGAGAAAAGGGAACACTTGTACACTATTGGTGGAAATGTAAATTGGTGTTGCCATTATGGAAAATAGTATGGAGGTTCCTCAAGAAATTAAAAACAGAGCTACCATATGATCCAGCAATTCTACTTCTGAGTATTTATTCAAAGAAAATGAAAATACTAATTCAAAATGGTATGTGTACCTTCATGTTTATTGCAGCATTATTTACTATAGCCAAGGTGTGGAAGCAACCTAAGTGTCTATCAGAAGATGAATGAATAAAGAAAATGTTGTATAGACCCACAATGGAATATTATTCATCCATAAAAAGAAGAAAATCTTGTCATTAGTGACATCATGGATGTATGGACCTTAAGGGCATTATGCTTAGTGAAATAAGTCAGGCAGAGAAAGATAAATGCCACTAGATTTCACTTGTATGTGGAATCTAGACAAAATGAAACCAAGCTCATAGATACAGAGAACAGATTGGTGATGGCCAGAGGTTGGGGGAGGGGTGAAATGGGTAAAGGTGGTCAAAAAGTATAATCTATCAGTTATAAAATACATAAGTCATGAGGATATAGTGTACAGCAGGCTGACTATAGTTAACAGTACTGTGTTGTGTATTTGAAAGTTGGTGAGAGTAGATCTTAAAAGTACTAGTCATAAGAAAAACAATTTGGAACTCTGTGTGGTGATGGATGTAAACTAGACTTCATAGTCAAATCATTATGTTGTACACCTGAAACTAATATAATGTTATATTATGTTATTTTAATGTTCTATTAATTATATTAAAGTTAATTATAAACTTCATTTTAAAAGTACTAATGTACTTTTAAGAACTGAAATATAAAATATCTAATATTTAAAATCTTGCTTGAGGGACTCAGGAAAAGAATGGAGATGATGGGAGGAAGGGTTGGTGAACTGGAAGATAGATCAAGGGAAATGATCCAGTTTAAAGAACATGGAGAAAAAAGATTGGAAAAAAAGAATAGAATTTTAGGGGTCTGTGGGAAAATACCCAAAGATCTAACATTAGGTCACATTTTTTTTTCTGGACTCCCAGGACAGAAGAAAGAGATTGGGGCAGAAAAATATTTGAAGAAATAATGGCCAAAAACTTCCAAAGTTTAGTGTAGGACATAAATTTATAAATTTAAGTACCTTAGTTAGTACCAAAAGGAAAAACTCAAAGAAAAGCATGCATTTATATATTGTTCTCAAACTGCTAAAAACCAAGGACAAAGAAAAAATAGTGAAACAGCTAGAGAAAAACACTTGGCATATAGGAGAACAATGAAACAATGTAGGCAAGAAAAAATTGAAGCGAGAGACAGTGGAACATCATTAAAGTGTTGAAAGAAAAGAATTGTCAACTTAGAATTCTATAGCCAGGGAATATACCCTTCAGCAACAAAAGAAAAATACATATTCCAATGAAGGAAAGCAACAAGAATTTCATACCCTGGATTTGCAGAGTGAGTTTCCCAAAAGAAGAACCTGACATTCAGTCTATTGTTTTCAACTTTGTTAGATATAGTTCATCCTTCCAGCCCCTCATAACTCAGTCCTGATGATCTGTTCCAGCATATTGGCCATAACACTCAGATTATTAACACCTCTACATCATATATCTATATCTTTATTTAAATCATGATAAAACTGTTTAGTTGGACAGGATCAAGACAAATATTTGAGGTATATGGGTAAAAAACTCATATTTTACCTCTAAATTACTAGTTTCTGTTTTTCGTAATCCATCTTTTTCCCATACTATCAAATTTAATATCATAAAGCTAATCTTCCAGTATTTCATCTGTTCTTCACAATTCCTCAGCCATCTCTAACAAAACATATTCTGTCTCTTATCTGTACAGTTTTCTCAGCACTTGTGGATAGAGACTAAGGGTTAGGAAATTTGCAATCATTTAGAGTGGTTCAGTGCAATTGTAAAAAGAAAAAAGAAAAAAAATTTAATTACCAGTTAACTTACAAACAGTTCTTCAGTATTTGCTATTGAGTAGATTGTGAAAAATAAATGAGGTTTAATGCCTTACTTGTTACATGTTATTAAGAAATGGAAAAACTTTTCAAAGAAGACACTTCAGTGATAAATTCTGGAGCCATAATTAGAATTCTGGACTTTTAGAAGCAATTCAATCCATATGTATTGAGTCAGCAGTTTGATTTTTGAGTTGATTTTTTAAAAAATTATTGGAAATCACCTATTGATAAAAGTTCTATTAAAGACTTAAATTGGTGTGAAATGAAGCAGAAGACCATCCTAATTGAATTCATGAATACCTTAAATCGTCCCATTCTATATGAATTAACACACAGAAAGATTGGAAAGACCATTCCACCATTTCTTTAACTGAAGCATACAGCAAACCACATATCAGAAGCACTTTTATTGTACTTCTGTACTTTTGTTGTACATTGTCATTTTATAGAAAGACCCTCTTCATGATGGCTAGCCTCAGTTTCAGAACTGAAATTTGGCAGGCACATAGATGAGGAAAATGCTTTTTTATTATGTTGTTTTGTTTCTGGCATAGACCTCAGGTTTTGATAGTCCCATCATATTTTAATCATTGTCGGTTGAGTTCTTCCAAAGCCTATATTATCCAATGATTGGAAACATTTAAGTTAAAAAAAACTTGATGGAAAATTCTCATAAATTATTCATCGAAAAGATAATAACCTATTAAATACAATTAAACTTTGAATTAATCTACAGACATTTCCAAAGTGTCTGATATTTTTAAACCATGTACCTTCATCACGTTCCTGATAAAATTGGATCTAGAAGTGCTCTTAATTTGAATCTGACAGTTTCCTTTGCATTCTTTGTAGAGTCTGTATAGGGTAGTGGTTAAGAGCATAGGCTTTATAGAAAAACCTCTTAAATAAAATAAAGACAATACTGGCTCAAGGATTATTTTAAGAGAGTTCTTTAAATAAATTAAATATTCAGTAGGTGGTAGCTATTATTACTATGTATGAAAAATAAATATATTTCTCATACACTCATATGAAAATACCAAAGAGTTGCTGGCATAGCCTACAATGTGAGATAGTTTTATTTACTTTACAAACAACTGCTTACTCTTTTCCTCAATTTTGATAAATTAACCATATTTTCAAGATACTTTCATTCATTGATCATAAAAAAAAAGTAGCATTGAAAACCATTTGAAATGCTGTGTGCAATCTGAGGCAAGAAATGAAGGCAGAAAATTGGTATATTTAATTATTAACAATATTATTTAGAAGTCAACATTGTGAATAAAGACTTACTATATACATAATTTTAATGTTTATAACCTAAAATAATAATCTACCTAAGAATCCCCTATATTTCATTCTTCAGTTAAGAAAGAAGTCTCTTCCACCAGTGAATGCTAAGAATATCCTAAGGCTTTTCAACTAGAGGGACCTCTCTTTAAACAAACAAACAAACGAAAAAAAATTTGATTTCTCAGATGTCATTAAAGTCCTTTTGCTATCTGATAAATTTAAGAAATACAAAATAATTTTTAAAACTACTATAAATGCAGTAGTGTTTTTAAATTATAAAATTGTATTAACAAAAGCACCTACTGATATGTGAAAAAAATAGTATAGTGGTAAACGTGTATGAGACATATTTATTTCCTCTGCAGGGAGTGCTTGGTGCTAATGTGGGTCCAGCTCCCTGCCTCCACACAAAGGTCCCCATAAGGCACTCATGCAATTAAATTGAATGTACCTCTTTCTGTTTCTTCTATGTACTCCACAAAGCAGGACATGGAGGGGAAAACTTATAGGAGGTTGAGAGAGGGCATAGGAATGTAGCACAAAAATATGACTTTAGTTCACACTTCACCATATATTAAGCCCCCAAGAAATTGTCAGGTCATCATTAGCTCCTAGAAGGAGATTTAAATAACCCACTGTGCTTATTGTTAAGGAGATTTTTAATGAGTTAATGGGAGAAGCCTGGAGAGGTGGAGAGGACTATCACAGAAGAGTAAACATGGTCTCAGGAAGAGGACAGCAATTACAGATCAAGTCTCCAGGTGGAAGAAATGGTGACCAAGGATTCGTTCTGAGAAGGAGTACAAGTAATTATGTTACAAATTCAATCCAGCTCCAGTTGGAGAAAAAAGGAGTAAGAAAATGTAGTAAGCATCTAATTGTGTAACATGATCTGAGAGGTGAGATAAAGTCAAAGTTTTCGAAGTGGAGCATTAAGATATTGGCTGTAACAAACAGAACTTAACACATATATTCCTGATGCAATGATGTGCTTGAGAAGATCAGCTCTAGCAGAAAGATGCCTTCAAACAGCTTAGAGTTCAGGGTAAACACCTAGGACAGACCTTGGAAATAGACCCCAAGATACATCTTTTTTACCCTGCAGTGGGCTTTTTATTGTTTGGTTACAATAAGAAACATTGCAATAGGTAAGAGAAATTACTTAAATCTTAGGAAGTTAGGAAGACTTCTGGTTTTTATATTGCATTATAAATAATGATTCAGCAAATACTTATGAAGTACTTTCAAAGAACTAGGCACTATGAATATATAGCTCATTTAATTAGTCATTTGATAACTGTTTATTGAGTATTCACTATATGCCAAGTACTGTGTTAGGGACAGGACTCCTATAAAAGAAAAGAATGCTGTAAGGAAGACATAGCTATGAAAAGAAAGAAACGAATAAGGTAAAGGAAAGCCCAATCTCAAGTGAGGATTTAAAAATTTTAATTGGAGATTCAGAAACATACTGAAAGCTTAGGAAGAAAGAAATGAGGGTGGGGTTAAGGTAGTAGGGTACAGTAACCAATGGAGCAAAACCCAAAGCAAACATGGGGGGAGGGGAAGTATGGAACAAGACATGGATTTTCCTTTTAAATAATTTATCTCATAAGGAAGCTGACACATATATAAAACCATTTTTAAACATAGAAAATGATAAGCATTTTAACAGGAAATCTAGAATATATAAAATTCTGAGTTAGTCTGAGCAAAAAAAGTCAAATTTGGATGACTTCACATCATCTGAGCACAGTAAAAATATTAGCCAGAATTCTAAAAAAAGTGGTAGTGCTGCCTGACTTCAATCCACCGTGAATAAAAACATCCTCTGGGTGACACAGGGAAACTTCTCATTGTTTGAGCCTCAGACTCAAGATGGAGCCTCAGACTAAGAACTCTGTAACCCCAAGCCTTATGACTCTTCAAGTCAAAGTGTTCAATCTTTGTGAAGGTCTAAAACACAACCAGAGTAAAATTTCTGGGGTAAGATGGACAAGTAGGAGCTATTTAATCATTTTAAAATAAAATTTCATAAACATAAGGGCAAACAGTAAAATAAGAAAAGTGTTGCTGAAAAGACACCTAGTGATCTCGTTAATAAACTAGATGAGATCTTCAAGGAGCAGGATACAGTGCCAGTAAGAAGACGAAGAAGTGTTGATAAGACAGCTGCTATAGGGGGAGAAAGGATTCTCTTTAAAAGAAATCCAAGTCTGCACTTAACAGCCGCGGAGGACAGACTAAGTGTGCTGCTCAGATCGAATGCATCCCTGACTTAAATTGTTCGATTATTCTGAAAACAACAGGATATTCAAGGATCTTGTCAGACACTAATTGGAAACAGAAGCCCAAACCTTTAATTGCTAAATGCTTGGTGAAGGCTGGTGTACAAAATACTTTTTCCCTTCTGTGATTGGGAGTTTATTCCTCAGTGGACTGCTTGAGTGTTTTGAGAAGGAAAGTGTCAGGATCAAAGCAGCTATACAGGAAGGTTAAATGCAACAATGATATACAGGATGAATGAAGGAATGAAGTGGGAAGACTGGAGCATAAAAAAGTAATCAAAATCCAATTATAAGTTAGGAAATAAAGATCTGTGGTGACAGATGAACTAGGGCAAAAAGGGAGGATATTGATCTTGGTACATACTTGGATTTGAAAATCAATGACAAGGGAGACACTGGAGAAATGAAATTGTATCATTTAATGCAATGTTAACAAGTTGAAAAAATCTGTTTTGGAGTGGTGAGTAAAGGTAGAAGATAGATTTTGGTTAGAGTATAAGGTACTTGTAACACTCTACAGGTCACTAGGCTGGGATCCTAAGGATGAATTACAGATTCTTATTTGGGAGTCATCAGTGGTTCTCAACTGGGGTCAGTTTTGCTCCCCAGGGGACATTTAGCAATGCCTGGGGACATTTCTGGTGTCACAGCTGAGAGGATGGTGCTACTGCAGTCTGGTAGGTGGAGGTCAGTAATGCTGTTAAACATCCTCAATGCACAGAACAGCCCCCTACAACAAAGAATCATTTGGCCCCAAATGCCACTAGTGCCAAGATTGAAAAACCCTGCTCATAAATGTCATAGTACATTAGGCATATCTTGTACAGTCAATGCATGTAGTGTATTCTTGTTCAATTTATAGAAAATAAAAATAGTAACAAGCATTTATTGAATCTTACTCTATTTCAGGCACTATACTCACATTACATGGTTTATTTAATTTTTTGAATGCTTTGAGACAGATATCACCTTTATCCTCATTTAACAGGTTAGGAAATCGATCCACAGAAAAGTTATCTACCAAAAGCCACATAGCTGGGAAATTTGGAGGCCCAGATTGCAACCAAAAAGTCCTTTACCAGAACCATGATTCTAACCACTAAGATGAAACATACAATGATTATAGGTATGGTATCCTCAAGCCCAGTGCCCAATGGTAGAAAAGAGAGACAGTTACACAGAGCAAAAACACTTTTCTCCCTTCATTTTTCTCACACACATACACACACACACACAAATCAACTCTCAAATATTAACAGCAATGTTTTTTTCTGTATCACAGAAAATTCCATTGTGCCATTGATACATTTCAGAGCTCCTCCTGGGGGAGGGTTTCGCGTGGGACAGGGATACCTTGAGCACCATCTAAAGCAGCAGGTTTGACAATCTTAGCGTTTTGACATGTGGGTGTGTCCAGATGTATTTTATCTAATTTGCGAATAATAATAAAGAGCCAGATTTTCCTAATGACATAATTTTTACCGTGTAAATTAGAACGGAATAAAAGTTAGTCTTATAATAATATATGTCACGTTTTCTTACTTTCCAATATGCTTTTCTGAATGCCAAAGAAAGATATAAAATTAAAGCTAATGACATTGGGGGTGTCACTGGATGTTTACATGTGAATGGCGCTGTGATTCAGAATATAAAAATATTTGTTGGAAATTACTGATTTAGTAGTTAGAAGGTATTCACCAAGAGAACCATTTAATTCCTCAATTGTGACTTTCAAATCATCCACTTAAATATAAATTACACAAGCATTTCTCATTTTATCAAACTAGATATGCATAGTTTTTTAGTACAATTTGTTCTCCATTTGGTCACAAAGATAGAACCCATTTCCTTGAAGTACAGTGGTTTCCAAATTTTTAAAACAGTGTTACTCATTCTTCAGATTTATTAAGAAATAAAAATGTCCATAAGAAAAAAAGTGGAAAAGGAAGAGAGACATTCTGAAACCAGGATAGGGGAGCAGGGGTGTTAGGATAAACTAGAGAGAGGGGGTCCAGAGATATACTCATTTGGCATCATTGATCTACCCATCAGGCAGCAACTTAGGCAACTTTGGGAGCCCCACAGAACACAATTGTAAAAGGATTATCCAATATATTTTAGGATAATTTAGATAATAAAATTATTATAACTCTTAAAGTCTTATATTAAACTTGTAGGTCTAATTGATATTTTTCTGTTTGAAAATGTGATACTATATAATATGCATTTACATGTCAATACTAATTACAATGCTACGTCTTATGTGCTAAACTTGAATTATTTATTTTCAAGTGGTGTACAGTCTCCTGAGGCACTCAGTTTCTGTCTCTGCCTGTGGGTTATATTCATCTCTTGACCATTTCTGTCAAAAATGCAAATTTAGCTAGTGGGAACATTCTATAAAGCACAGGAAGCTTAGCTTGGTGCTCTGTGATGACCTAGATGGGTGGGAGGGAGGTCCAAGAGGGAGGGGATATATATATACATATAGCTGATTCACTTCATTGTACAGCAGAAACTAACACATTGTAAAGCAATTATACTCCAATAAAAAAATGCAAATTTAGTTTTTACTATAAAAAGCTAAAGCCAATCACATTTAATGGACTTTTAAATGTAGTTCTCTGACACAACACTTAATTTAAGATGGACAGTTTTACTCTTTTAAACTGTATTTTGGGATTATTTTTGAGCAATGATGTATTTCTTTTGATTGTTCTCTTATTTTCTGATAAACAGTGACTGTAATAAATCTTGATCCTGCCTTTGGTCTAGATATTTAGTAGCTGTGTACTTGTTTTCTATAATAGTGATGCACATTAATATTTATAACCATTTTCCTTTGCAGCATCTCCCAGATGGCTCCACGCCCAGTGCACATGCTGAATTTTATCTTTTGCCATATCCCAATGCAGTTCGGAGGAGGAAAACAAAATCTGTTCCAAAATGTACCGACCCCACTTACAATGAAATTGTAAGTATGAGTCAACTCTTGGCCAGTTGTTTTGTGTTTTTCTTACCATTTTTCAGTTTAACCAAATATGGAAAATTTACAGTAATTGGCAGCATTATTCCATAAAGGGAAGTCATTTCCCAAAATAGCCACTGTCTGCCGATCACAGTTCTTGATGCTGTAGGAACTGGAAAATACAAATACTGCTTTCAAAGTGCTTATGAACCAATTTTCAAATTGTGGCTGGCCTCCAGCAGGAGCCCAAGGCTTTACAGCATTTGTTTCACCTACTAACATTATCCCTGACTCTACCTTATTTCTCTAACAAGTTTTTCTTTACCTGGTTTTCCTTACCTAGTAACTTTATCATAGTCTAACCTGTGTATAGCAATAAACTTTATAAAATCTCTTTTGAAAAACTGAAAAAATAAAGAAGTACAAATTATATTGAAGTTAATTTATATTATATATAGCTCTCTAATTCATTTGTAGTATATGATTTGAACATCTGATCCCCTAATTCTAAGGCAAACCCTACATTTATTCTCTTGATTCCATCCTTTCCCATCTCCTCTGTACCTAGTTCACTTAATTATTTGCTCACCTTTTCTTAAGGCTATCTCATCCACTGGATCCTCAACTCAGAAATCTTAAAAAAACAAAACAAAACAAACTCTTCAAGTCAGCCTTTCTAAAGCATCCAAATTTTCTTTCCCTCGCTATCACCTCCAAACTTTTGCAAAATTAACACATTTCCTGCTCTCAGTTCATCCCTTCCTTCTCACTCTTTAATCCTTTGCAATGTGGATTCTGATCTTGACTGATGCTGTTTCATTCAAATGGCATCAAAAGACTCCTAACTGCTCAATCCAGTGAGCCATCAGGCTCTCCTCTCCGAACAGTTAGACGGCAGCACTGTAAATTGCTTCCTCTTTCTTTACACCTCCGTTTTGCTTCTTAAGTTCTACCTTTTCTCTTTTTTAATCAATATAATTAATTTTTATTGGAGTATAGTTGCTTTACAATGTTGTGTGAGTTTCTGCTGTACAGCAAAGTGAATCAGCTATAGGTATTACATATATCCCCTTTTTTGGATTTCCTTCCCATTTAGGTCACCACAGAGCATTGAGTAGAGTTCCCTGTGTTATACAGTAGGTTCTCATTAGTTATCTATTTTATACATAGTAGTGTATACATGTCAGTCCTAATCTCCCAGTTCATCCCACCTGTCCTTACCCCCCTTGGTGTCCATATGTTTGTTCTCTACATCAGTGTCTCTATTTCTGCTTTGCAAATAAGTTCATCTGTACCATTTTTCTAGATTCCACATATAAGCAATATTATACAGTATTTGTTTTTCTCTTTCGGACTTACTTCATTGAGTTCTACCTTTTCTTAATTCCCTTCTATCTTCTCTAACCACTCTCTCATTTTCTTTTGTTGCAGTTCTTCTCCTGAAAATATTTATTTGCTGGGGTTCCATGACCTACCCTCATCTCTTGATATATACACTCAGAAGTATCTTACGTATCTACAGATTTTCATTGATCACTTGTAGGTTGCATCTGAATTTATTCCTCAAGGCCTGGCTTCTCTCCCAAGCTTTAAATCTGTACTTCTACCTGATTATTAAAGAGCCCCTTTAGGATGCCTCCTACGCACTTTAAAATCAGGCTTTCCTCCTCTGTTTGCCGTCTCCTCGGAAGAAACTTTCTAATGACATCACCCTCTCCCTCACTCACAAGTCCAGTTAATCCCCAAGTTTTGTCAGTTCTACTTGTGCAGCCACCTGCCTCTTCAGTCCCTCTTCTCCTCTGTGTCCCATCGCTACTTCTTTCTTTGAAGGCCTTGCAACTTTGGCTAATATAAGAGCCTCCTGTCAGCCTCCTATCTTGTGTTTTTCAATTAAATCATTCAAATTTCTACCTAAGGTGTCAAAAACTACTCATATTTATTATTCTCCTACCTAACTTTTTTCAAATTTTCCTTACTGCCCACTGAATAATATCCAAAATCCCAAGTGTGGCATTCACAGCCTTTCAAATTTGACTCAGTAATTTTCCTGAGTTGTCTCTGGAGCAATATCATCCTTATATACTTTTTCAAAAAAATTTTTGTTTTGAGGTAATTGTAGATTCACAAGCAGTTGGAAGAAATAATATATAGAGAATTCAAATACCCTCCAACCACTTTCCTGCAATGGTAACACTTTGCCTACTGACAGTATCACTACCAGGAAATTGACATTGATATGATCCACTGACCATATTCCGATTTCTCCAGCTTTACATGTGTTCTTAGGTGTATGTGTGCATGTTTAGTTCTGTGCATTTATATCACACATGTAAGTTTGTGTGATCATCCCCACAGTCAAGGTACAGAACATTACATCACAGTGATTCCTGGTGCTACCCTGTTATAGCCACAGACACTCTTCCCCCTCTAACACCCCATCCCCAGACCCTGGCAACTATTAATCTATTCTCTCTCTCTATCACTTTGTCATTTCAAATGTTATGTAAACGGAATCATACAGTTTGTTACATTTTCACTTACCATAGTTCCCTAGAGATCCATCCAAGTAGCTGCATGTATCAATAGTTTGTTCATTTTCACTGCTAAGTAGTAGTCATGGCATGGAGGTATGACAGTTTCTTTAACTGTTTACCAATTAAAGGTCATCTGGGTTATTTCTGGCTTGGGGCTATTGCACGCAAAGCTGCTGTGCACATTGATACATAGGTTTTTGTGTAAACATAAGTTGTAATTTCTCTAAGCAAACGCTCAAGATGTAATTACTGGGGTATATGGTAATGCTGCACGTAGTTTTTCAAGAGACTGTCAAACTCCTTTTCTATACCATTTTATACTCCCACCAGCAATGTTTGTGCCAATTTCTCTGCATCTTTGCCAGCATTTAGTGTTATCACTGTATTTAATTTTAGTTCTTTTGAAAGGTATAGAGTGATAGCTCATTGTAGTTTTAATTTGCATTTATCTAGTAGCTAATGATGCTGAATTTTTTTCATGTGCTTATTTACCATCTGTATACCCTCTTTCATGAAATGTCTCTTCATGCCTTTGTTCATTTTCTAATTAGATAGTTTGCATTTTTACTCATTTTTACTGTTGACTTTTGAGATTCTTGATATACTGTGGATAATGGTCCTTTGTCAGATGTGTGGTTTGCAAATATTTTCTCCCAGTCTGTAGTTTGACTTTTGCTCCTTTTCTTACGGTTTTTCACAGAGTAAAAATTTTCAGTTTTGATGAAACCCAGTTTATCAATTTTTTTTCTTTTGTAGACTGCATATTTGGTGGCAAGTCTAAGAACTCTGCACCTAGCACTAAGTTCTAAAGATTTTCTCCTATATTTTTTCTAAATGTTTTATAGTTTTACATTTTACATCTAAGTCCATTATTCATTTTTAGTTGATTTTTTAAGGAAGTGTGAGGTTTAGGTTGAGGTTCAATTTTTGCCTATGAATGCCAGTTATTTCAGCACCATTTACTGAAAAAGCAATTCTTCCTTTGTTAAATGTCTTTTGCACCTTTGACAAAAATAAGTAAGGAACGTTTGTTGGCTCATGCCCTTTCATTGCCCCATACTTAGTCATATTCTCAAGTCACATCAGACAGCTTGTCATTCCCTGAATAATCCCTACGACCTCTGTGATAGAGCTCATGTAGCTGTTCACCCTCCTGCCCTTCTCTGCCAACTTTGAGGTTTACCTCAAATATGGACTCTGTGAACCAGTCTCTCTTCCTTGTCTCTTATGCCACATTTACCATCTCTATTCCTACACAGACTTTTTTCTTCTATTACATTGAAAACTTCTTGAGGACAAGGAAAATGTCTTATCTTTCTTAGTAACTTTGAAACTTAGCTACTTCTAAAAAGATTTGTGGAATTAAATATTTGGGATAGTTTTATAAATGACACTTTATGTGTACATGTATAAAATGTAAAACTATCAAACATTTATATATATTCAATTAATAGACACTTTAGTAAGGAAATAATATTTTGACATTTTATTATTTGTCATGATGTCAACAGCTAGAGGTATACACCTCCCAGCTATATATCCCTAGTTTCCATACGTTCTGGGTATAAGACCCCCCTACATCAATATCAAGAAACTTCTCAGACTGCATGCTGTACTTCAGCATTTGTATCTAAGGAAACACATAATGATGAAAAGCCACTAACAATCCAGGAGTTTAAATAAATTTGTGTTTTATTTATCGCAAGCTATAAGTACTATAAAATCCAGTAGTAAATGCACATGTGTGGAGATGATTTTATGATGCTTGTTGTATCCATAAATTGTCTCACGGCTTGCAATAATTCTGAGTCCTCACACATTCATGGCCCATTGATTAGAAATCAATGCAATACTTTTCTCCATCAGCCCATACTTGTAGCTTGGACACACAGTGTTTATACATTGAACACATTTAAAATTGTTTCAAAAACAGTAGTTCAGGGCTTCCCTGGTGGCGCAGTGGTTGAGAGTCCGCCTGCCATTGCCGGGGACACGGGTTCGTGCCCTGGTCCGGGAAGATCCCACATGCCGCGGAGTGGCTGGGCCCGTGAGCCATGGCCGCTGAGCCTGCGTGTCCGGAGCCTGTGCTCCGCAACGGGAGAGGCCACAACAGTGAGAGGCCCGCATACCGCAAAAAAACAAACAAAAAAACCCAATAGTTCATAGTCTATGCATAGCAAACTCCAATTTATACGTAACCCAAATGAGAGGAAATGTGACCTAGTGTATGGATAAGTGACTAATAGTAATGATCATCATATAAAAAAATTTGACAGGGAAGGGTTGAATTTAGAAAGCCAGGAGAAGAAAAACACTAACAGTATTTTTATTTTTCTCCCATTATGCTGTGTATCAATATAAGAATCTTTATTTATAAGAAATGCAAAAAAGGGAACCAGTTTTAACTGTGGTTTTACATTCTCTCCCCCTCAGCTGTGATATAGACCCCCATCTCTGTGCCAAATCCCTCAATTATTTCTGTGCATTCTTTTTTTTTTTTTTAAACATCTTTATTGGGGTATAATTGCTTTACAATGGTGTGTTAGTTTCTGCTTTATAACAGAGTGAATCAGTTATACATATACATATGTTCCCATATCTCTTCCCTCTTTGTCTCCCTCCCTCCCACCCTCCCTATCCCACCCCTCCAGGCAGCCACAAAGAACCGAGCCGGTTTCCCTGTGCCATGCGGCTGCTTCCCACTGGCTATCTACCTTACGTTTGTTAGTATATATATGTCCATGTCTCTCTCTCGCCCTAACACACCTCACCCTTCCCCCTCCCCATATCCTCAAGTCTGTTCTCCAGTAGGTCTCTGTCTTTATTCCTGTTTTACCCCTAGGTTCTTCATAACATTTTTTTTTTCTTAAATTCCATATATATGTGTTAGCATACGGTATTTGTCCTTCTCTTTCTGACTTACTTCACTCTGTATGACAGACTCTAGATCTATCCACCTCATTACAAATAGCTCAATTTTGTTTCTTTTTATGGCTGAGTAATATTCCATTGTATATATGTGCCACATCTTCTTTATCCATTCATCCGACGATGGGCACTTAGGTTGTTTCCATCTCCGGGCTATTGTAAATAGAGCTGCAATGAACATTTTGGTACATGACTCTTTTTGAATTCTGGTTTCCTCTGGTTTCCTACCTAGTAGTGGGATTGCTGGGTCATATGGTAGTTCTATTTGTAGTTTTTTAAGGAACCTCCATACTGTTCTCCATAGTGGCTGAACCAATTCACATTCCCACCAGCAGTGCAAGAGTGTTCCCTTTTCTCCACACCCTCTCCAGCATTTATTGTTTCTAGATTTTTTGATGATGGCCATTCTGACTGGTGTGAGATGATATCTCATTGTAGTTTTGATTTGCATTTCTCTAATGATTAATGATGTTGAGCATTCTTTCATGTGTTTGTTGGCAGTCTGTATATCTTCTTTGGAGAAATGTCTATTTAGGTCTTCTGCCCATTTTTGGATTGGGTTGTTTATTTTTTTGTTATTGAGCTGCATGAGCTGCCTGTAAATTTTAGAGATTAATCCTTTGTCAGTTGATTCATTTGCAAATATTTTCTCCCATTCTGAGGGCTGTCTTTTGGTCTTGTTTATGGTTTCCTTTGCTGTGCAAAAGCTTTGAAGTTTCATTAGGTCCCATTTGTTTATTTTTGTTTTTATCTCCATTACTCTAGGAGATGGGTCAAGAAGGATCTTGCTGTGATTTATGTCATAGAGTGTTCTGCCTATGTTTTCCTCTAAGAGTTTGATAGTTTCTGGCCTTACATTTAGGTCTTTAATCCATTTTGAGCTTATTTTTGTGTATGGTGTTAGGGAGTGATCTAATCTCATACTTTTACATGTACCTGTCCAGTTTTCCCAGCACCACTTATTGAAGGGGCTGTCCTTTCTCCACTGTATATTCCTGCCACCTTTATCAAAGATAAGGTGACCATATGTGCATGGGTTTATCTCTGGGCTTTCTATCCTATTCCATTGATCTATCTTTCTGTTTTTGTGCCAGTACCATACTGTCTTGATTACTGTAGCTTTGTAGTATAGTCTGAAGTCAGGCAGCCTGATTCCTCCAGCTCCATTTTTTGTTCTCAAGATTGCTTTGGCTATTCGGGGTCTTTTGTGTTTCCATACAAATTGTGAAATTTTTTGTTCTAGTTCTGTGAAAAATGCCAGTGGTAGTTTGATAGGGATTGCATTGAATCTATAGATTGCTTTGGGAAGTAGAGTCATTTTCACAATGTTGATTCTTCCAATCCAAGAACATGGTATATCTCTCCATCTGTTTGTATCATCTTTAATTTCTTTCATCAGTGTCTTATAATTTTCTGCATACAGGTCTTTTGTCTCCTTAGGTAGGTTTATTCCTAGATATTTTATTCTTTTTGTTGCAATGGTAAATGGGAGTGTTTTCTTGATTTCACTTTCAGATTTTTCATCGTTAGTATATAGGAATGCCAGAGATTTCTGTGCATTAATTTTGTATCCTGCTACTTTACCAAATTCATTGATTAGCTCTAGTAGTTTTCTGGTAGCATCTTTAGGATTCTCTATGTATAGTATCATGTCATCTGCAAACAGTGACAGTTTTACTTCTTCTTTTCCGATTTGGATTCCTTTTATTTCCTTTTCTTCTCTGATTGCTGTGGCTAAAACTTCCAAAACTATGTTGAATAAGAGTGGTGAGAGTGGGCAACCTTGTCTTGTTCCTGACCTTAGTGGAAATGCTTTCAGTTTTTCGCCATTGAGGATGATGTTGGCTGTGGGCTTGTCATATACGGCCTTTATTCTATTGAGGAAAGTTCCCTCTACACCTACTTTCTGGAGGGTTTTTATCATAAATGGGTGTTGAATTTTGTCAAAAGCTTTCTCTGCATCTATTGAGATGATCATATGGTTTTTCTCCTTCAATTTAATATGGTTAATCACATTGATAGATTTGCATATATTGAAGAATCCTTGCATTCCTGGAATAAACCCCACTTGATCATGGTGTATGATCCTTTTAATGTGCTTCTGTGCATTCTTAACAACACCTTATACAGTCGTCCCTCATCCCTTTGTATCTGCAGGGAGATTGGTTCCAGGAGCCCTGAGGATACTGAAATTCATGGGTTCCCAAGTGCTTTATAAAAAATGGCATAATATTTGCATATAACCTATGCACGTCCTCCCGTATACTTTAAAACATCTCTAGATTACTCATAATACTTGATGCAATGTAAATGCTACGTAAATAGTTGCTGGAAATTCAACTTTTCGTTTTTGGAAATTTCTGGAATTTTTCCCCTGAATATTTTTGATTTGTGGTTGATTGAATCCATGGATGCAGAACCCATGGATACAGAGGGCCAACTATATGTGCTTTCTAAGGAGCCCGATAAGTTATCACATGGCACCTACCTTGTTTTTAACTTCTCCCCCTGCTTTGCTTTCTCTGTACTGCTACATCAGCCACTCTGGGATTTCTCAAACTGCCAAAGCCAGGCAATGGTCTGGGAAGTGGGAGAGAACAACCTCACTCCCCTTCTTTTTTTTTTTTTTTTTTTT